>NC_058518.1:380174580-380337080 GCF_904849725.1 Hordeum vulgare subsp. vulgare
GTACCCTTGTAGACCGTACAGCAGAAGCGTTAGTGAACGCGGTTGATGTAGTGGAACGTCCTCACGTACCTCGATCCGCCCCGCGAACCGTCCCACGATCAGTCCCACGATCTAGTGTCGAACGGACGGCACCTCCGCGTTCAGCACACGTACAGCTCGACGATGATCTCGGCCTTCTTGATCCAGCAAGAGATACGGAGAGGTAGAAGAGTTCTCCGGCAGCATGACGGCGCTCCGGAGGTTGGTGATGATCTCGTCTCAGCAGGGCTCCGCCCGAGCTCCACAGAAACGCGATCTAGAGGTAAAACTGTGGAGATATGTGGTCGGGCTGCCGTCGCAAAAGTTGTCTCAAATCAGCCCTAAAACCCCACTATATATAGGAGGAGGAGGGGGGAGCCTTGCCTTGGGGTCCAAGGACTCCCAAGGGGTCGGCCGAGCCAAGGGGGAAGGTCTCCCCCTCCCAAACCGAGTCCTACTTGGTTTGGAAGGTGGAGTCCTTCTTCCCTTTCCCACCTCCTTCTTTTTTTCTTTTCTCTTTGATTTTTCTTCCAATGCGCATAGGGATCCTTTGGGCTGTCCCACCAGCCCACTAAGGGCTGGTGCGGCACCCCCAATGCCCATGGGCTTCCCCGGGGTGGGTTGCCCCCCCGGTGAACTCCCGGAACCCATTCGTCATTCCCGGTACATTCCCGGTAACTCCGAAAACCTTCCGGTAATCAAATGAGGTCATCCTATATATCAATCTTCGTTTCCGGACCATTCCGGAAACCCTCGGGATGTCGTTGATCTCATCCGGGACTCCGAACAACATTCGGTAACCAACCATATAACTCAAATACGCATAAAACAACGTCGAACCTTAAGTGTGCAGACCCTATGGGTTCGAGAACTATGTAGACATGACCCGAGAGACTCCTCGGTCAATATACAATAGCGGGACCTGGATGCCCATATTGGATCCTACATATTCTACGAAGATCTTATCGTTTGAACCTGAGTGCCAAGGATTCATATAATCCCGTATGTCATTCCCTTTGTCCTTCGGTATGTTACTTGCCCGAGATTCGATCGTCAGTATCCGCATACCTATTTCAATCTCGTTTACAGGCAAGTCTCTTTACTCGTTCCGTAATACAAGATCCCGTAACTTACACTAAGTCACATTTCTTGCAAGGCTTGTGTGTGATGTTGTATTACCGAGTGGGCCCCGAGATACCTCTCCGTCACACGGAGTGACAAATCCCAGTCTCGATCCATACTAACTCAACGAACACCTTCGGAGATACCTGTAGAGCATCTTTATAGTCACCCAGTTACGTTGCGACGTTTGATACACACAAAGCGTTCCTCCGGTGTCCGTGAGTTATATGATCTCATGGTCATAGAAACAAATACTTGACAAGCAGAAAACAGTAGCAACAAAATGACACGATCAACATGCTACGTCTATTAGTTTGGGTCTAGTCCATCACATGATTCTCCTAATGATGTGATCCCGTTATCAAGTGACAACACTTGCCTATGGTCAGGAAACCTTGACCATCTTTGATCAGCGAGCCATTCAACTAGAGGCTTCCTAGGGACAGTGTTTTGTCTCTGTATCCACACATGCACTGTGTTTCCAATCAATACAATTATAGCATGGATAATAAACGATTATCATGAACAAAGAAATATAATAATAACTAATTTATTATTGCCTCTAGGGCATATTTCCAACACGGGCCACCCCGCTCGCCGCGCCTGGGGGGATTGTGACCACCTCGTGTGCCTCCCGACTCCATTTTCTTGCGGAGTACTCCTTCTGGTCGAAAAAAAACATTATATATTCTCCCGAAAGGTCTGACCCTCGTATCACGCAATTTTCCTCTGTTTTCGTTTCGAGCATGTTTTTGCTGCAGATCTAGATCGCTATGGCGTCACCAAAAGCTCCAAAGGACAAGATCTTCGAGAAGGTCATCAACCCCTACCTCGCGGGAGTGCTGCAACACCCTCAATATATTGAGATGCGTGAGGGGATGCTGCACATCCGTGATGTTGAGGGGCCCAAGAAGACCGGAAGCATGGAGGCGAGGCTTGAAGCAATGGAGCAACAAGTCTTCAAGTGCCAAGGGATGGTGGAACGTGGACTCAACGCCAACTACATGATGATCACGGAGTTCACCAACAAGCACAAGATCGATGCCAATGACATCGGGAAGCACCTATCCAGGCTCTATGACAGAATTGATCACCTCCAAGCCCAGATCTATGACCTGTAGAACCAAAACTGTGAGTATGAGTATAGATTTAAATCAATACGGTTGGCTGCACATTTGAGGATTCCGGAGACTCGGTCATCTTTCCATGATGGAGCACCTATGCCTTGGAAGACGGAGGATCAAACCCATGTTGCAACAACTCCACCACCATCATCTCCAAAGGAAGGCAACTAAGCATGGGTATGGGCAATCCCCTTGGCTTGTGCCAGGCTTGGGGGAGTTGCCCCGGTATCGTATCACCATCACATCTTTTGCCTTTACCTTTTCTTAGTTTGTTCCTTTTCAGTTTTCTCTTCCTCTAGTAGAATAAAGTTCTTAGTGTTTTAGGCTTGAGTTTTGCTTTGTGTCACCCCCGATGTATTCGAGCTCGTGAGTCATATAATAAAGAGTTTCTTAGTTAAGGGCCTTGCCTCATGCCATGATCAAAAGAATGATAAAAGAACAAAAGCATGAAAGATCATGTAATGATCTTATGGGAAGTGATGGCTTCACATATAAAAAGAATGTTGATTTAAACTTGTTGAGGGTAGACAAACGTAGACCTTGGTCATTGTTGCAATTAATAGGAAGTGATAAAGAAGGAGAGGTTCACATATAAATATATCATCTTTGACACCATCTATGATTGTGGACACTCACTAAACTATTACATGCTTAGAAGTAGATGTTGGACAAGGAAAACAACATAATGAATTATGTTTGCTTGGTTCCGAACAATGTTATATGACTAGAGATACCTTAGCATGTGACGATTGCTTCCACCTCTTATCAGCCCAAACTTCCGCACTAAGTAGAGATACTACTTGTGCATCCATAAACCTTCAACCTAGCTTTGCCATGAGAGTCCACCATACCTACCTACGGATTGAATAAGATCCCTCAAGTAAGTTGTCATCGGTGCAAGCAATAAAAATTGCTCCCTAATATGTATGATCTATTAGTGTGTGGAAAATAAGCTTTGTACGAACCTATGATGAGGAAGACATAAAAGCGACAGACTGCATAGTAAAGTTCTTTATCACAGGAGGCAATATAAAGTGACATTCCTTCACACTAAGAGGACACACATCCAAACCTCAAAAGCGCATGACAACCGCTGCTTCCCTCTGCGAAGGGCCTATCATGTACCTTTACTTTTTGCCCTTGAAAGAGTCATGGTGATCTTCACCAATTCCTTATTTCGCCTTTATCTTGGCTAACGTCATATGCTAGGGAAAGATCTATATTCATATGTCAACTTGGAAGTAAGTATCCATGAATTATTATTGTCGACATTACCGTTGAGGTAAGTGGTTGGGAGGCGAAACTATAAGCCCCTATCTTTCTCTGTGTCCAACTGAAACTTTGATCTCATGAGTAACACGTGAGTTGTAGCAATTGCAGAAGACAATAGGATGATTGAGTATGTGCATTTGCTTTACAAGCTCTTGATACTTTCTGATGTTATGATAAATTGCAATTGCTTCAATGACTAAAGGCTATCGGTTGTTAATTCTCGCTAAGTCTCTTGATCCATACTTTAATTTTTGAAGGAATTATCACTTTAGCATGAGAGATTATATGATGTATTGTTGATCTGACTATGATCATGATGCCTGCATGTCCGTATCTTGTTTTGTCGACACGTATCTCTCTAAACATGTGGGCATATTTATTGATCTCGGCTTTCGCTTGAGGACAAGCGAGGTCTAAGCTTGGGGGAGTTGATACGTCCATTTTGCATCATGCTTTCATGTTGATATTTATCGCTTTATGGACTGTTATTACACTTCACGGTACAACACTTATGCCTTTTCTCTCTTATTTTGCAAGGTTTACATGAAGAGGGAGAATACCGGCAGCTGGAATTTTGGCCTGAAAAGGAGCAAGTTTGAGATACCTATTCTGCGCAACTCCAAAAGCCGTGAAAATCAACGTGGATTTATTTTGGAATTTATAAAAAATACTGGGTCGAAGAAGTACCAGAGGGGCACCAGCAGGAAGCCACAAGCCTGCTAGGCGCGACCTCCCCCTGGCCGCGCCTAGGGGCTTGTGGGCTCCCTGGTGGCCCTCTGGCCCCCCTATTTTGCTACAAAAAGGGTTTCGTTTCAAAAAAATCAAGAGGAGGCTTTCGGGAGGAATCTCCGCCGCCACGAGGCGGAACTTGAGCAGAACCAATCTAGAGCTCTAGCAGGACGATCCTACCTGGGAAACTTCCCTCCCGGAGGGGGAAATCGTCGCCATCGTCATCACCAACACTCCTATCGTAGGAGGGGAGTCATCTCCATCAACATCTTCATCAGCACCATCTCCTCTCCAAACCCTAGTTCATCTCTTGTAACCAATCTCCGTCTCGCGACTCCGATTGGTACTTGTAAGGTTGCTAGTAGTGTTAATTACTCTTTGTAGTTGATGCTAGTTGGATTACTTGGTGGAAGATTATATGTTCAGATCTTTGATGCTACTCATTACCTCTCTGGTCATGATTATGATTATGCTTTGTGAGTAGTCACTTTTGTTCCTGAGGACATGGGATAAGTCATGCTATAAGTAGTCATGTGAATTTGGTATTCGTTCGATATTTTGATGTGTTGTATGTTGTTTTTCCTCTAGTGGTGTTATGTGAACGCCGACTACATAACACTTCACCATTATTTGGTCCTAGAGGAAGGCATTGGGAAGTAGTAAGTAGATGATGGGTTGCTAGAGTGACAGAAGCTTAAACCCTAGTTTATGCGTTGCTTCATAAGGGGCTGATTTGGATCCACTAGTTTAATGCTATGGTTAGACTTTGTCTTAATTCTTCTTTCGTAGTTGCGGATGCTTGCAAGAGGGGTTAATCATAAGTGGGGTGCTTGTCCAAGTAAGGGCAGTACCCAAGCGCCGGTCCACCCACATATCAAACTATCAAAGTAGCGAACGTTAATCATCTGAACATGATGAGAACTAGCTTGACAGAAATTCCCATGTGTCCTCGGGAGCGCTTTACCTCCAATAAGACTCTGTCCAGGCTTGTCCCTTGCTACAAAAGGGGTTGGGCCACTTTGTTGCATCGTTGTTACTTTTGTTGCCTGCTACTTGCTACGAATCATCTTGTCACACAACTACTTGTTACCGATAATTTCAATGCTTGCACATATTACCTTGCTGAAAACCACTTGTCAGATCTTCTGCTCCTCGTTGGGTTCGATACTCTTACTTATCAAAAGAACTACGATAGATCCCCTATACTTGTGGGTCATCATCCGCCGGTTGCGGCGATCGCCAGCGTTGGGCAGTCACTCCGGTGACACGGGCGTTCGGCTGCACCACGATCCCCCGCCCGTCTTCTGGTTGTGGTGACCACCGGCGTTCGGCGGTCACTCTGGTGACGGGCGGTCACTCTGGTGACGCAAGTGCTCAGCTACTCCACGATTCCCAGACATTCGTCGTGTTCCATCTGCACCGATCGGCGTCTACGGCGTTCCTCAGTGTTGGCGCTGCAGCCGTCGTCCCTCGTCCCGCTCGTCCGTTTGGTGCGTTAACCGCACGCGAGCATAGCCCAACTACATCGGGCCACCTCCTCTACACACGTGAAAGAGAAACTGGAGGAGTGATACGTCTCGAACGTATCTATAATTTTTGATGGTTTCATGCTATTATCTTGTCATCTTTGGATGTTTTGTTTACCTTTTTATCTTTTTTGGGACTAACTTATTAATTCAGTGCCAAGCGCCAGTTCCTGTTTTTTTTGTGTTTTTGACTCTTTTCAAATCTGATTTTGAAACGGAGTCCAAACGTAATAAAATCCCCGAAATAAATTTTCCAGAACGGAAGAAGATCGGGAGGCTTGAGGGCCAATGCACGGGGCTCCCTGGGAACCCACAAGCCCTGTTGGCGCGGCCAGGGGGGAGGCCGCGGCAACCAAGCTTGTGGCCCCCCTGGCGCTCCCCTGCCCTAGGTCTTTGGCCTATAAATTCCCTAAAAATCCAGAAAAAATCAGGGCATCCACGAAAACACTTTTCCGCCGCCGCAAGCTTCCGTTTCCGCGAGATCTCATCTGGAGACCCTTCCCGGTGCCCTGCCGGTGGGGACTTTAGAGTAGGAGGGCTTCTACATCAACATCATCGCCTCTCCAATGACTCGTGAGTAGTCCACTTCAGACCTATGGGTCCGTAGTTAGTAGCTAGATGGCTTCTTCTCTCTCTTGGATCTTCAATACAAAGTTCTCCATGATCTTCATGGAGATCTATCCGATGTAATCCTCTTTGGCGGTGTGTTTGTCGAGATCCGATGAATTGTGGATTTGTGATCAGATTATCTATGAATTATATTTGAGTCTTTGCTGATTTCTTATATGCATGATTTGATATCCTTGTAAGTCTCTCCGAGTCTTGGGTTTTGTTTGGCCAACTAGATCTATGATTCTTGCAATGGGAGAAGTGCTTGGTTTTGGGTTCTTACCGTGTGGTGACCTTTCCCAGTGACAGAAGGGGCAACAAGGCACGCATCGTGTTGTTGCCATCAAGGGTAACAAGATGGGCTTTTATCGTAGATATGAGATTGTCCATCTACATCATGTCATCTTGCTTAAGGCATTACTCTGTTCTTTTAGACTTAATACACTAGATGCATGCTGGATAGCGGTCGACGTGTGGAGTAATAGTAGTAGATGCAGAAAGTATCGGTCTACTTGTTTTGGACGTGATGCCTATAGATATAATCATTGCCTTAGATAACATCACGACTTTGCGCGGTTCTATCAATTGCTCGACAGTAATTCGTTCACCCAGCGTCTACTTGCTTTATGAGTGAAGCCACTAGTGAACACTACGGCCCCGGGGTCTATTCACAACTATCGTTTCCACTTTCACTTTTACTTTGCTTGTTTACTTTGTTGCTTTCAGTTCTCACTTTGCAAACAATCTATAAGGGATTGACAACCCCTTCATAGCGTTGGGTGCAAGCTCTTTGTGTTTGTGCAGGTACTTGTGACTTGATGAGATCTTCCATTGGTTCGATACCTTGGTTCTCAAAACTGAGGGAAATACTTACCGCCGCTGTGCTACATCACCCTTTACTCTTCAAGGGAACACCAACGCAAGGCTCCAAGGCCGCGGGGAAATCCTTTGCATATTTTCCAAGGAAGTCCCTAAAGGGGTAGCCATAGCAGCAGGATTCCTGGCGCCATACCAGGGAAGGTCTGTTGTCGCAGTAGCAGAAGGATGTATGGCGCCGTTGCCGGGGAGATCAAGTCAAGAATAGTCTCTCGTCAACATGCTGATTTCTGCGCGGGGAGGGGTTCTATCCAAGTAGGTGTCACAAACTCATCTCTTGCATTTACTTTTTTTGCCAGTTGCCTCTCGTTTTCCTCTCCCCCACTTCACATTTGCCGTTTTCATTTGCCTTTCTCCTTTGCCGTTTTCTTTTGCCTTTTTGCCATTCTCATTCGCCCTTTTCTCTCGCTTGCTTTCTGTTCGCTTGTGTGCCATGTGCCTTCAATATGCTTGCATCTTCGTGATACGTCTCCATCGTATCTACTTTTCCAAACTCTTTTGCCCTTGTTTTGGACTCTAATTTGCATGATTTGAATGGAACTAACCTAGACTGACGCTGTTTTCAGCAGAATTGCCTTGGTGTTATTTTTGTGCAGAAATCAAAGTTCTCCAAACGTCCTGAAAATTTACGGGGAGCAGTTTTGGAAAATAAGGAAAATATCTGCGCCAAGTTCCACCTCAGGGGGTGGGCCAGTGGGCCACAAGCCCTCGCTCCGCCACCACCCCCTGGTGGCGGTGGGCAGGCTTGTTGGGCCCACACGGCTCTGCCGCCCCCAATCTCAGGTCTATAAGATCCCTTTCGTCCCAGAAAAAATAAAAAGAGAAGTTTTCGTCGCGTTTACGATACGGAGGCGCCGCCACCACCTGTTCTTCATCTGGAGGGCAGATCTGGAGTCCGCCTTGGGCTCCGGAGAGGGGAAATCGTGTCCATCGTCATCATCAACCTTCTTCCCTCTCCAATTCCATGAAGCTCTTCGTCGTTCGTGAGTAATCTATTCGTAGGCTCGCTGGGCGGTGATGAGTAGGATGAGATCTATCATGTAATCGAGATAGTTTTGATGGGGATTGATCCCTAGTATCCACTATGTTCTCAGATTGATGTTGCTACTATTTTGCCATGCTTAATGCTTGTCACTAGGGCCCGAGTGCCATGATTTCAGATCTTAAATTATTATGTTGTCACCAATATATGTGTGTTTTAGATCCGATCTTGCAAGTTGTAGTTTCCTACTATGTGTTATGATCCGGCAACCCCGGAGTGACAATAACCGGAACCACTCCCGGTGATGACCATAGTTTGAGGAGTTCATGTGTTCACCAAGTGCTAATGCGTTGGTACGATTCTTTATTAAAAGGAGAACCTTAATATCCCGTAGTTTCCTTTTGGACCCCGCTGCCACGGGAGGGATGGACAATAGATGTCATGGAAGTTCTTTTCCCTAAGCACGTATGACGACACATGGAATGCATGCCTACATCACATTGACGAACGGGAGCTAGCCACATATCTCTCCGTGTTATAACTGTTGCATGATAAATATCATCCAAACAAATCACCGACCCATTGCCTACGAGTTTGTCCTACTGCTGTTACTTGTCTTGCTCTACTACTGCTGCTACTACTGTTGGTAGTGTTGTTTCTTGTTTTTCTCTGCTGCTGCTGCTACTGTTGCTATTACTGTCGCTTGCTACTGTTGCTACTTGCTACTGCTGTCACTACTGTTGTTCCTTGCCGCTGCTATTGCTCGTTACACTGCCGTTACTCGCTACTTTGCTGTTACTATTGTGCTTGCAGATACTAATCTTTCAGGTGTGGTTGAATCTGACAAATTCAGCTGCTAATACTTGAGAGTATTCTCTCACCTCCCGTCGTGCGAACCAACAAATTTGGGTTGAATACTCTACCCTCAAAAACTGCTGCGAACCCACGCGCCGGTGGGCCATCAACAACATTCTTCTAGTTCTGTTGCCGGGGAGTGCTAGCAGCACTCTTCTGGTGCCGTTGCAGGGGAAGGTTTGTTGTCATCAGCATTCGTCTAGCCATCGCAAGAGATTGCAATCACTTCGCTTGCTGAAAATCTAGTGATATGGATCCTCATCCACTTGGTAATCTCTTTAAGAGATCCAATTATGTTGATCCAATTGCTAGTGAGTTGAGTGCGCTTGACTATCTTTATGGAGTTTTGCTTGAGATGCGTGAATCTGAAAATTGTGAGGAAGAAATTTATGAAGTGATTCACGAGGGCTCCTTGGATGAAAAGCATGATTGCAATGGTTTCACTACAAATTCTATTAGTGACAATCATGCTAAAAATATGCAAAACCCTAAGCTTGGGGATGCTAGTTTTGCTATGACCACTACTTATTGCAATAATCATGATTGGGGTGATGATCTTTCTTATGATCTTGAAAATTTGTTTAAACCTCATGATGAATATGATATTTGCAATAATATTGAAAGTGGGTTTGGAGAATTCATGACTTTAGTTGATGATAATCCCACTATTTTTGAAGAGCGTCAACTTTGCATGCATGTGGATCATGAAAATAATATCCTATGGGATAGCTATCTTGTTGAATTTCAATATGATCCCACATGTAATTGCTAAGGGAGAGGAAAATATTGTGGTAGAAACTTTCGTGTTACCAAATTACCTCTCGTTATGTTGAGATTGATATTGTCTCTTTCTTCTTCCTTGCATTTGGTAACTATTGGTTGTCTTGCCAATTTGTTTTCCTATAAAATGCCTATGCATAGGAAGTATGTTAGACTTAGATGTGATTTTCACATGCTTTATGATGCTCTCGTTGTGCTTCAATTCTTGTCTTTTGTGTGAGCATCATTGATTTATCAATGCCTAGCTAAGGGCGTTAAACAATAGCGCTTGTTGGGAGGCAACCCAACGAATCTATCCTTTTTATTTCTGTTTTTTGTTTTACACACTTTCGTAACTCTGTTATGATTGTGTTTTTTGTGTTTCTTTTGCGTTTGTGCCAAGCAAAACCGTTATGATTAGTCTTGAGGATGATCGTTTGGTCATGGTGGAAAAGACAGAAACTTTCTGCTCACGAAAAGAATTTTCATTTTTTTTCTGTAAGAGATTTTGAGTTGATTGTTTTTGCTGCTGATTTCTACAAAATTCTTCAAACTGTCGTAATTTTTCAGAATTTTTGAAGTACCATAAGTATACGAAGTATACAGATTGCTACAGACTGGTCTGCTATTAACAGATTCTGTTTTTGTTGAGTTGGTTGCTTATTTTGATGAAACTATGGATAGTATCAGGGGGTATTAGCCATGGAAGATTGAAAATACAGTAACCCAACATCAACATAAGTAGAATTTAAGTTTGCTACAGTACCTAAGGAAGTGGTGGTTTGCTTTCTTATACTAATGTTATCATGAGTTACTGTTTAAGTTTCGTGTTGTGAAGTTTTCGAGTTTTGGGTGAAGTTCTTATGGACAAATAGATAAAGAGTGGCAAGATCTCAACCTTGGGGATGCCCAAGGCACCCCAAGTTGAGTCAAGGATGCCGTAAAAGCCTAAGCTTGGGGATGCCCCGGGAAGGCATCCCCTCTTTCGTCTTCAATCCATCGGTAACGTTACTTGGGGCTATATTTTTATTCACCACATGTTATGTGTTTTGCTTGGAGGGTCTTTTATCGTAGGAGTCTTTTATTTTTGTTGTGTCACAATCATCCTTGCTGCACACCTAGAGAGAGAGACATGCACTCACCGTGATTTTGTGGAGCTTCACTTATATCCTTTGGTTAGACATTTCAGCTCACATGTGTTTCACTTATATCTTTTGAGCTAGCTGATTTTGCTCTGTGTGCTTCACTTATATATTTTAGAGCACAACGGTGCATGGCTTGGTAGTTGATCTATGCTTTTATAGTAGTCTCAAAAGGGGTAGTTGTCCAAAGGGATATGAAAACTTCCACCTTCATGTGCATTGAATAGTTAGAGAAGTTTGATTCATCTCAATTAGTTTTGAGTTGTGGTTGTCGTAATATTGAAGTTATATTAGTGAGGTGTTGTGGATCTAGAGATACTTGTGTTGAAGTTAGTGATTCCCGTAGCATGCACGTATGGTGAACCGCTATGTGATGAAGTCTGAGCATGATTAGTCTATTGATTGTCATCCTTTGTGTGGCGGTCGGGATCGCGTGATGGTTTATACCTACCAACCCTTCCCCTAGGAGTATGCGTTGAATGCTTTGTTTCGATTACTACTAAAACTTTTGCAACAAGTAGATGAGGTATTCATTACTAATGTTGAGTCCATGGTTTAGATGCATTTTGACCTTCCACCATCACTATCTTCTTTAGTGTCGTGCAACTTTCGCCGGTGCACAAAACCACCCATATAGCCTCCCTCAAAACAGCCACCATACCAACCTACTATGTCTTTTTCAAAGCTATTCCGAGATATATTGCCATACAACTACCACCATGACATGTGACACCACTTCTACATTGCCATTGCATGATCATAAGATAGCTAGCATGATGTTTCCATTGATGTCTATGCCATGCTAGATCATTGTCACGGTACACTACCGAAGGCATTCCACATTCCATATAGAGTCATCATTGCTCTAAGTTTTGAGTTGTAAGTGTGATGATCATCATTGATGGAGCATTGTCCCATGTGAGGAAATAAAAGAGGCCAAAGATGCCCACCAAAATTTAAAAAAAGAGAGGCCAAAGAGCCCACCAAAAAATGAGAGAAAAAGAGAGAAGGGACAATGCTACCACCTTTCCACACTTGTGCATATTAAGCACCATGATCTTCATGATTGAGAGTCTCTCGTTTTGTCACCACCATATAGCTAGTGGGAAATTTTCATTATATAACTTGGCTTGTATATTCCAATGATAGGCTTCCTCAAAATTGCCTCAGGTCTTCGTGAGCAAGCAAGTTGGATGCACACCCACTAGTTTTCTTTAAGAGCTTTCACATACTCTTAAGCTCTGGTGCATCATTTGTATGCCAATCCCTACTCATTCATATTGATGAGCATCTCCATAGCTCATTGATATGCCTAGTCAATGTGACCATCTTCTCCTTGTTTGTCTTGCAACCTCCACCACACTCCACACCATTTATAGTGCTAAAACCATGGTTCACGCTCATGTATTGCGCGAGAGTTGAAAAAGTTGGAGAAAGTAAAGGTGTGAAAACAATTACTTGGCCAATACCAGGGTTGTGCATGATTTAAATTCGTTGTGCAAGGATGATAGAGCATAGCCAGACTATATGATTTTGTAGGGATAACTTTCTTTTGGCCTTGTTATTTTGAAAGTTCATGATTACCTTGCTAGTTTGCTTGAATTATTATTGTCTCCACGTCAATAGCAAACTATTGTTTTGAATCTAATGGATCTGAACATTCACGTCACATAAGAGGAGTTACAAAGGACATCTATGCTAGGTAGCATGAAAGCATCAAAAATTCATTCTTTATCACTTCCCTACTCGAGGACGAGCAGGAGTTAAGCTTGGGGATGGTTGATACGTCTTAAACGTATCTATAATTTTTGATGGTTTCACGCTATTATCTTGTCATCTTTGGATGTTTTGTTTACCTTTTTTATCTTTTTTGGGACTAACTTATTAATTCAGTGCCAACCGCCAATTCCTGTTTTTTCTGTGTTTTTGACTCTTTTCAGATCTGATTTTGGAACGGAGTCCAAAAGGAATAAAATCCCCGAAATATTTTTTTCCAGAACGGAAGAAGATCGGGAGGCTTGAGGGCCAAGGCAGGGGGCTCCCTGGGAGCCCACAAGCCCTGTTGCCGCGGCCAGGGGGGAGGCCGCGACAACCAAACTTGTGACCCCCCTGGCGCTCCCCTGCCCTAGGTCTTTGGCCTATAAATTCCCTAAAAATCCAGAAAAAATCAGGGCATCCACGAAAACACTTTTCCGCCGCTGCAAGCTTTCGTTTCCGCAAGATCTCATCTAGAGACCCTTCCCGGTGCCCTGCCGGAGGGGACTTTGGAGTTGGAGGGCTTCTACATCAACATCATCGCCTCTCCAATGACTCGTGGGTAGTCCACTTCAGACCTACGGGTCCGTAGTTAGTAGCTAGATGGCTTCTTCTCTCTCTTGGATCTTCAATACAAAGTTCTCCATGATCTTCATGGAGATCTATCCGATGTAATCCTCTTTGGCGGTGTGTTTGTCGAGATCCGATGAATTGTGGATTTGTGATCAGATTATCTATGGATTATATTTGATTCGTTGCTGATTTCTTATATGCATGATTTGATATCCTTGTAAGTCTCTCCGAGTCTTGGGTTTTGTTTGGCCAACTAGATCTATGATTCTTGCAATGGGAGAAGTGCTTGGTTTTGGGTTCATACCGTGTGGTGACCTTTCCCAGTGACAGAAGGGGCATCAAGGCACGCATCATGTTGTTGCCATCAAGGGTAACAAGATGAGCTTTTATCGTAGATATGAGATTGTCCATCTACATCATGTGATCTTGCTTAAGGTGTTACTCTGTTCTTTTGGACTTAATACACTAGATGCATGCTGGATAGCGGTCGACGTGTGGAGTAATAGTAGTAGATGCAGAAAGTATCGGTCTACTTGTTTTGGACGTGATGCCTATAGATATAATCATTGCCTTAGATAACGTCATGACTTTGTGTGGTTCTATCAATTGCTCGATAGTAATTCGTTCACCCACCATCTACTTGCTTTCATGAGAGAAGCCACTAGTGAACACTACGGCCCCCGGGTCTATTCACAACTATCGTTTCCACTTTCACTTTTACTTTGCTTGTTTACTTTGTTGCTTTCAGTTCTCACTTTGCAAACAATCTATAAGGGATTGACAACCCCTTCATAGCGTTGGGTGCAAACTCTTTGTGTTTGTGCAGGTACTTGTGACTTGACGAGATCTTCCATTGGTTCGATACCTTGGTTCTCAAAACTGAGGGAAATACTTACCGCCGCTGTGCTACATCATCCTTTCCTCTTCAAGGGAACACCAACGCAAGGCTCCAAGGCCGCGGGGAAATCCTTTGCATATTTTCCAAGGAAGTCCCTAAAGGCGTAGCCATAGCAGCAGGATTCCTAGCGCCATAACAGGGAAGGTCTATTGTCGCAGTAGCAAGGAGAGCCACTGAATGCGGGGACGTGGTCCTTTAATCCTTTTTCCTTTAATCATTTTACCTGCATGTCCCACCTCCTCTTTGATTAAGTGCAAGCAGATACTAAATGCATTCAAGCACATGAAACGGAAGGACGTGGTGGCCTTCAACGTTGGGTTAATTGGCTGGAGGGTTAACTGCATGCAGTAAACGTGGGCTAACCGTTTTAGCTCAGGTAATTGCCTTGTTAAACACCTCATCAGGTGAGTGTTGGAAATATGCCCTGGAGGCAATGATAAAATAGTTATTATTATATTTCCCGTTTCAAGATAATTGTTTATTATCCATGCTATAATTGTATTGAATGAAAGCATAGATACATGTGTGGATATATAGACAAAACAATGTCCCTAGCAAGCCTCTAGTTGGCTAGCCAGTTGATCAAGGATGGTTAAGGTTTTCTGACCATATGCAAGTGTTGTCACTTGATAACTGGATCACATCATTAGGAGGATGTGATGGACAAGACCCAAACTACGAATGTAGCATGTGATCGTGTCATTTTGTTGCTATTGTTTTCTACATGTCAAGTATTCATTCCTATGACCATGAGATCATGTAACTCACTGACACCGGAGGAATGGCTTGTGTGTATTAAACATCACAACGTTACCGCGTGACTATAAAGGTGCTCTATCGGTATCTCTGAAGGTGTCCGTTGAGTTAGCATGGATCAAGACTGGGATTTGTCTCTCTGTGTGACGGAGAGGTATCTCGGGGCCCACTCGGTAATACAACATCACATATAAGCCTTGCAAGAAATGTGACTCAAGTGTATGTCACGGGATCTTGTATTACAGAACGAGTAAAGAGACTTGTCAGTAACGAGATTGAAATAGGTATAGAGATAGCGACGATCAAATCTCAGGCAAGTAACATACCGAAGGACACAGGGAATGTTGTACGGGATAATATGAATCCTTGGCACAGAGGTTCAACCGATAAGATCTTCGTAGAATATGTAGGATCCAATATAGACATCCAGGTCCCGCTATTGGATATTGACCGAGGAATGTCTCGGGTCATGTCTACATAGTTCTCGAACCCGCAGGGTCTACACACTTAAGGTTCGGTGACGTTTTAGTATAGTTGAGTTACATGTGTTGGTAACTGAAGGTTGTATGGAGTCACGGATGAGATCACAGGCATCAAGAGGGTTTCCGGAATGGTATGGAAACGAAGATTGATATATCAGATGGTTTCATTTGGTTACCGGAAAAATTTCGGGCATTACCGATAGTGTACCACGAGTGACGAATGGGTTCTGGGTATTCACCGGGAGGGGCCCACCCATCCGGGAGTGAGCCCAATAGTCCTAGAGTGGCGCATCAGCCCTTAATGGGCTGGTGAGGCATCCCAAGTGGGCTATGGCGCCACAAGAAGAAAAAAACCAAAAGAAAAGGAAAAAAAGGAAAGAGGGAGGTGGGAAGGAAGGAGTGGACTCCTCCTCCTCCAAACCGAATTGGAGTGGGAGTCCATCTACTCCTTCGGCCGACGCCCTTGGGGCTCTCTTGAGTCCCAAGGCTAGCACCTCCCCTCCTACTATATATACTAGTGGTTTTAGGGTTTTTGAGACACAACTTTGCCATGTGCAACTCAAACCTATACCTCGTAGTTCTTCCTCTAGATCGGATTTCTGCGTAGCTCGGGCAGAGCCCTATAGAAATAGATCATCGCCATCACCGGCACGTCGTCACGCTGCCGGAGAAGTCATCTACTTCCCCGTCTCTCTTGCTGGATCAAGAAGGCGGAGATCGTCATCGAACTGTACGTGTGCTGAATGCGGCGGTGCCGTCCATTCGGTGCTAGATCGGGATGGATCGTGGGACGGATCATGGGACGGCGGTGATTTGAATCACGAAGTTGTACCACTACATCAACCGTGTTTCTTAACGCTTCCCGCTTAGCGATCTACATGGGTATGTGGATCCGATCTCCCTCTCGTAGATGAACATCGCCATGATAGGTCATCGTGTGCGTAGGAATTTGTTTGTTTCCGATGCAACGTTCTCCAACAGTGGCATCATGAGATAGGTTCATGCGTAGATGTTATCTCGAGTAGAACACAAAAGTTTTCGTGGGCGTTGATGTTTGATTTTCTGCCCTCCTTATTCTTTTCTCGATTCGGCGGTATTGTTGGATTGAAGCGGCCCGGACCGACATTACTCGTACGCTTACGAGAGACTGGTTTCATCGACCAACATGCAACTCATTGCTTAAAGATGACTTGCGGGTGTCAGTTTCTTCATCTTTAGTTTAATTGGATTTGACCGAGGCGGTCCTTGGAGAGAGGTTAAATAGCAATTCACACATCTCCGTTGTGGTTTGCTGCCTCTTGAGCTTGCGTCGGTTTTTCCCTTGAAGAGGAAAGGGTGATGCAGCACAGGAGCAGTAAGTATTTCCCTCAGTTTGAGAACCAAGGTATCAATCCAGTAGGAGAATCACGTCAAGTCCAGAGTACGTGCGCAAACACAAAAGAGCTTGCACCAAACGCTATAAAGGGGTTGTCGATCACCTCAAGATTGATTGCAAAGTGAGATCTAAAGGCGGAAAGTGCAACGAAGTAAAAGTGTAAGGCTGAAAATATGGTGTGAAGTAGACCCGGGAGCCATAGTGTTCACTAGAGGCTTCTCTCAAAATAGCAAATAATACGGTGGGTGAACAAATTACTGTCGAGCAATTGATAGAACCGCGCAAAGTCATGACGATATCTAAGGCAATGATCATACATATAGGCATCACGTCCGAGACAAGTAGACCGATACTTTCTGCATCTACTACTATTACTCCACACATCGACTACTATCCTGCATGCATCTAGTGTATTGAGTTCATGACGAACAGAGTAACGCCTTAAGCAAGATGACATGATGTAGAGGGATAAACTCAAACCAATGATGAAAACCCCATCTTTTTACCCTTGATGGCAACAACATGATGCGTGCCTCGCTGCCCCTTCTGTCACTGGGAGAGGTCACCGCACGGTATGAACCCAAAACCAAGCACTTATCCCATTGCAAGAATCATAGATCAAGTTGGCCAAACAAAACCCACAACTCGAAGAGAATCACAAGGATATGAAATCATGCATATAAGGGATCATAAGAAACTCAAATAAGATTCATAGATAATCTGATCATAAATCCACAATTCATCGGATCTCGACAAACGCACCGGAAAGAAGATTACATCGGATAGATCTCCATGAAGATCATGGAGAACTTTGTATTGAAGATCCAAGAGAGAGAAGAAGCCATCTAGCTTCTAGCTATGGACCCGAAGGTCTATGGTGAATTACTCACGCATCATCGGAGAGGTCGTGGTGTTGATGAAGAAGCCCTCCGTATCCGAATCCCCCCCTCCGGCGGGGCACCAGAACGTGCCCCAGATGGGATCTTGCGGAGACAGGGAAAAGTATTTTCGTGGATCTCTCTCGCAGTTTTGGAATTTTTCTGAATTTATAGGCGGAAGAGGTAGGGCAGACGAGCCACAGGGCCCCACAAACCTGCTAGGCGCGGGCCCCCTGGCCGCGCCTAGGGGGCTTGTGGGGTCCCCTGCTGGCCCCTGCCTTGGTTCTCAAGTCTCGTGCGTATCTTCTGTTCCGAAAAAAATCTTTTCGGAAGTTTTATTCCGTTTGGACCCGTTTAAAATCCTCCTCTGAAAAGGGTCAAAAACACGGAAAAAACAGGAACTGGCACTTGGTACTGAGTTAATAAGTTAGTCCCAAAAAGATATAAAAGGCATACAAAACATCCAAAGTTTGACAAGATAATAGCATGGAACCATCAAACATTATAGATACGTTGGAGACATATCATGGTTTTTGCGTAAGTAAGATGCGATCATACTAGATACCCATAGCAGCCACGTAAAACATGCAACAACAAATTGGAGGACGTCTAATTTGTTTTTGCAGGGTATGCTTGTGATGTGATATGGCCGAAGACATGATGTCATATGTTGGATGTATGAGATGATCATGTTGTAATAGTTAATATCGACTTGCACGTCGATGCTACGGCAACCGGCAGGAGCCATAGGGTTGTCTTTAAACTAATGTTTGTGTTTGTAGATGTGTTTACTATATTGCTAGGTTGTAGCTTTAGTAGTAATAGCATAGATAGCACGACAACCTCGATGGCGGCACGATGATGGAGATCATGGTGTGGCGCCGGTGACAAGAAGATCATGCCGATGCTTTGGTGATGGAGATCAAGAAGCACAAGATCATGGCCATATCATGTCACTTATGAATTTCATGTGATGTTAATCCTTTTATGCACCTTATCTTGCTTAGAACAACGGTAGAATTATCAGGTGATCCCTCACTAAAATTTCAAGATAAAATTGTGTTCTCCTCGCCTGTGCACCGTTGCGACAGTTCGTCATTTTGAGACACCACGTGATGATCGGGTGTGATAGACTCAACGTTCACATACAACGGTTGCAAAACAGTTGCACACGCGGAACACTCGGGTTAAACTTGATGAGCCTAGCATGTGCAGACATGGCCTCGGAACACAAGGGACCGAAAGTTCGAGCATGTAACGTATAGTTGATATGATTATCATAGATATGTTTGCCACTGGAACTATACTCAACTCACGTGATGATCGGACTTGAGTTAGTGAATTTGGATCATGCCACACTCAAGTAACTAGAGGGATTTCTATTTGAGTGGGAGTTTATTAGTAATTTGATTAGTTAAACTATAATTGTCTTGAACTTAGTCTAAGTTCACTTTGCGATATTTTATTTTGTAGATCAATGGCTCACGCAGTAGCAACCCTGAATTTCAATACGTTCCTAGAGAAAGCTAAGTTGAAAGATGATGGAAGCAACGTTGTAGACTGGGCACGTAATCTTAGGCTCATCCTACAAGCTGGGAAAAATAATTATGTCCTTCATGCTTCACTAGGAGATGAACCACCCGCTACGTCTGACCAAGATGTTTTGAACGCTTGGCAATCGCGTAAGGAGGACTACTCAGTAGTTCAATGTGCAGTCTTGTATGGCTTAGAAGCGGGACTTCAGCGACGTTTTTAGCGTCATGGAGCATATGAGATGTTCCAGGAGTTGAAGTTTATCTTTCAGAAGAATGCCTGGATCGAGAGGTATGAGACCTCCGATAAATTTTATGCTTGCAAGATGGAGGAGAATTCGTCTGTCAGTGAACATGTGCTTAAAATGTCTGGGTACTCAAACCGTCTAGCTAACCTGGGGATTGAACTCCCGCAAGAGGCTATCACTGACATAATTCTTCAATCACTGCCACCGAGCTATAAGAGCTTTGTGTTGAACTATAACATGCAAGGGATGAACAAGTCACCCGGCGAGTTATTCGCGATGCTGAAAGTCGTAGAGTCAGAACTCCGAAAAGAACATCAAGTGTTGATGGTCAATAAGACCACTGGTTTCAAGAGAAACGACAAAGGCAAGAAGGGTAACTCCAAGAAGAGCGGCAAAACTGTTGCCAATCCGACGAAGAAACCCAAGGTTGGACCTAAGCCGGAAACAAAGTGCTATTATTGCAAGGGGATGGGTCACTGGAAGCGCAACTGCCCCAAGTATTTGGCTGATAAGAACGCGACCTAAGAAAAATCAGGTATATGTGATATACATGTTATTGATGTGTACTTAACCAACTCTTGTAGTAGTGCCTGGGTATTTGATACCGGTTCTGTTGCTCATATTTGCAACTCGAAGCAGGAAATACGGAATAAACGAAGGCTGGCGAAGGATGAAGTGACGATGCGCGTGGGAAATGGTTCCAAGGTAGATGCAATAACCGTCGGCACAGTCTCACTTCAATTACCATCAGGATTAGTTATGAACTTAAATAATTGTTATTTAGTGCCTGCGTTAAGCATGAATATCATATATGGATCTTGTTTATTGCGAGACGGTTACTCATTTAAGTCAGAGAATAATGGTTGTTCTATTTTTATGAGTAATATCTTTTATAGTCATGCGCCCAATGTGAGAGGTTTGTTCATATTGAATCTTGATTGTGATGACACACATATACATAAAATTGAGACCAAAAGATGTAGAGTTAACAATGATAGCGCCACGTTCTTGTGGCACTGCCGCTTAGGTCATATTGGAGTAAAGTGCATGAAGAAACTCCATACCGATGGGCTTTTGGAGTCACTTGATTTTGAATCACTTGACATGTGCGAACCATGCCTCATGGGCAAGATGACTAAGACTCCGTTCTCCGAAACAATGAAGCGTGCAAGTGACTTGTTGGACATCATACATATTGATGTGTGTGGTCCAATGAGTGTGGAGGCGCGCGACGGATATCATTATTTTCTCACCTTCACTGACGATTTGAGTAGGTATGGATATATATACTTGATGAAGCACAAGTCTGAAACGTTTGAGAAGTTCAAGCAATTTTAGAGTGAAGTTGAAAATCATCGTAACAAGAAGATCAAGTTCCTGCGTTCTGATTGAGGGGGCGAATATCTGAGTTTCGAGTATGGTGCTCACTTAAGACAATGTGGAATCGTTTCACAGTTGACACCGCTTGGAACACCACAGCGTAATGGTGTGTCCGAACGTCATAATCATACTTTGTTAGATATGGTGTGATCTATGATGTCTCTTACCGATTTGTCGTTATCATTTTGGGGTTATGCATTAGAGACAGCTGCATTCACTTTAAATAGGGCACCGTCAAAATCCGTTGAGACGACACCATATGAGCTATGGTATTGCAAGAGGCCAAAGTTGTCGTTTCTTAAAGTTTGGGAATGTGATGCTCATGTCAAAAAGGTTCAGCCTGAAAAGCTGGAACCCAAAGTCGAAAAGTGCGTCTTCATAGGTTACCCAAAGGAGATAGTTGGGTATACCTTCTATCTCAGATCCGAGGGCAAAGTGTTTGTTGCTAAGAACGAAGCTTTTCTTGAGAAGGAGTTTCTCTCGAAAGAATTGAGTGGGAGGAAGATAGAACTTGATGAGGTTGTAGAACCTCTGCTCCCTCTAGATGGTGGCGCAGGGCAAGGGGAAACCTCTGTCGAGGCGACGCCGCTTGAGGAGGAAGCTAATGATGATGATCATGAAGCTTGGGATCAATTTACTATCGGACCTCGCACGTCGACAAGATCACGTACTGCTCCTGAGTGGTACGGTAATCCTATCTTATCTATCATGTTGTTAGACAACAATGAACCTGCGAATTATGAAGAAGCAATGGTGGTCCCACATTCCAACAAATGGCTGGAGGCCATGAAGTTCGAGATAGGATCTATGTATGAAAACAAAGTGTGGACTTGGAAGTATTACCTGAAGGTCGCAAGGCTATTCAGAACAAATGGATCTTTAAGAAGAAGACGGACGCGGACGGTAATGTAACCGTTTATAAAGCTCGACTTGTGGCAAAGGGTTTTTCACAAGTTCAAGGAGTTGACTATGATGAGACGTTCTCACCGGTAGCGATGCTTAAGTCCGTCCGGATCATGTTAGCAATAGCTTCATTTTTCGATTATGAAATCTGGCAGATGGATGTCAAAACGGCGTTCCTTCACGGTTTTATTAAGGAAGAGTTGTATATGATGCAACCCGAAGGTTTTGTCGATCCAAAGAATGTTAACAAAGTGTGCAAGCTCGAGCGATCCATTTATGGACTGGTGCAAGCATCTCGGTGTTGGAATAAGCGCTTTGATGAGGTGATCAAAGCATTTGGGTTTATACAAGTTGTTGGAGAATCTTGTATTTACAAGAAAGTGAGTGGGAGCTCTGTAGCGTTTCTAATATTATATGTGGATGACATATTGCTGATTGGAAACAATGTGGAGTTTTTAGAGATCGTAAAAGATTACTTGAACAAATGTTTTTCAATGAAGGACCTAGGAGAAGCTGCTTACATATTAGGTATTAAGATCTATAGGGATAGATCGAGGCGCCTAATAGGACTTTCACAAAGCACATACCTTGATAAAGTTTTGAAGAAGTTCAAAATGGAGCAGTCCAAGAAAGGGTTCTTGCTAGTATTACAAGGTATAAAGTTGAGTAAGACCCAGTGCCAAGTAACTACGGAAGATAGAGTAAAGATGATTACCGTCCCCTGTCTTCAGCCATAGGGTCTATCATGTATGCAATGTTGTGCACGAGACCGGACGTCATCCTGGACATAAGTATGGCAGGCAGGTTTCAAAGTAATCCAGGAGTGGATCATTGGACGACGGTCAAGAATATTCTGAAGTACTTGAAAAGGACTAAGGAAATGTATCTTGTTTATGGAGGTGACGAAGAGCTCGTCGTAAAGGGTTGCGTCGATGCAAGCTTTGACACTAATCCGGATGACTCTAAGTATCAAACAGGATAACCATTTATTCTTAATGGGGGTGCGGTAAGGTTGTGCAGTTCCAAGCAAAGCGTCGTAGCAGATTCTACATGTGAAGAGGAGTACATGGCTGCCTTGAAGGCAGCTAAGGAGGGTGTCTGGATGAAGCAGTTCATGACGGATCTTGGAGTGCTGCCGAGCGCACTAAATCCAATAACTCTGTTTTGTGACAACACTGGTGCCATTGCTTTAGCAAAGGAAACAAGGTTTCACAAGAAGACCAGACACATCAAACGACGCTTCAACCTCATCCGCGACTATGTCGAAGGAGATGACGTAAATATTTGCAAAGTGCACACGGATCTGAATGTAGCAGATCCGCTGACTAAACCTCTTCCACGAGCGAAGCATGATCAACACCAGAACTGTATGGGTGTTAGCTTCATTCCAATGTAAATCGCATAGTGATGTGAGACTAGATTATTGACTCTAGTGCAAGTGGGAGACTGTTGGAAATATGCCCAAGAGGCAATGATAAAATATTTATTATTATATTTCCTGTTTCAAGATAATCGTTTATCAACCATGCTATAATTGTATTGAATGAAAGCATGGATACATGTGTGGATATATAGACAAAACAATGTCCCTAGCAAAATCGAATTGGAGTGGGAGTCCATATCCTCCTTCGTACGGCGCCCTTGGGGCTCTCTTGAGCCCCAAGGCTAGCCCCTCCCCTCTTCCTATATATACTGGTGGTTTTTAGGGTTTTTGAGACACAACTTTGCCACGTGCAACTCAAACCTATACCTCATAGTTCTTCCTCTAGATCGGATTTCTGCGGAGCTCGGGCGAAGCCCTGCAGGAATAGATCATCACCATCACCGGTCGTAATGCTACTGAAGAACTCATCTACTTCCCAGTCTCTCTGGCTGGATCAAGAAGGCAGAGATCGTCATCAAGCTGTATGTGTGCTGAACTCGGATGTGTCATCCGTTCGGTGCTAGATCGGAACGGATCGTGGGACAGATCATGAGACGACGGTGATTTGAATCACGAAGTTGTACCACTACATCAACCGCATTTCTTAATGCTTCCCGCTTAGCGATCTACAAGGGTATGTGGATCTGATCTCCCTCTCGTAGATGAACATCACCATGATAGGTCTTCGTGTGCGTAGGAAAATTTTTGTTTCCCATGCAACATTCTCCAACAATGAGTGTTTCCCGCACGAGTTAATCTTGCATGCATGCATGTATAACTATCCTGGTCTTTATTCCTTACAAATTAGCATCTTTACATGACATTTAACCATCCAAAAATATTTGTAGCTATGCTTGCTACTAACTTGCAGGTCACTCGTGTGTCATCGTCCGAACAGCAGTTTACTCGGACAGACATTCCGTTCAAATTACTCATACGATGACATGCAAATGAAATTTGCATACACACGACCAACATGCAGGATCACTCGGCCGCTCCACGTGTTGCCACTCGGTCAGACACACTTTCATCATCCGACCGCTCCGCGTGCTGCCGTTTGGTCCGACACACCAAAATCACACGGCCGCCTTGCACGTCATCACTCCGCGGAGCGCATCTCTTTCACACGGCCACCTCGCGCGCCGCCACTCAGCCGAGCGTGTCTTGATTGCATGGCCGCCCCACGCATCACCACTCTGCTGGACGCGCCTACATCACATGGCCACCTAGTGCCTCGTCATCACTGGCAGCTCCGTGCATCGCCACCCGACGAGACATGCCATTGTCACTCGGCCGCCCTACGCGCCGTCACTCTGCTGGACGCGTCGTCATCACTCGGCAGCTCCGTGCATCGCCACTCGGCGGGACATGCCTTCATCACTCGGCCGCCTCGCGCGCCGTCACCATGCTGGATGCGTCGTCAGCACTCGGCCGCCTCGCGCGCCATCGCTCAGTCGGATGCATCGTCATCACTCGGCCCCCCTGTGTGCCACCCCGACTCGGATGCGTCGTCATCACTCGGCCGCCCCACGTGTTGCCACTCTGCAAGACAGTCCTTCATCACCCAGCCGCCCCGCACGTTGCTACTACACGGGATACGTCTACATCATTTGGATGCTCCGGGCGTCGCCACTCAGCACGACACGTCTACTTCACTCGACCGCCATGCGCGTCGTCAGACAGCTAAGACATTCTTCACAAACTGCATTGAATTAAATAATTATTTATGCATTACCGAGTGTCAAGTAAGTCGCATATGACGTTAACTCGGGGGGCCACGCCACCGATTGTCCCTCTGCGCTCGGTTCTTTATCTTCATGTCGGATCCTTCGCTTTCACAAGTTCAGTCGGAATCTTCACCCTTTATACTCTTGCTGGTTTTGGACCAGCAAGCACCTGGCACACCCAACGGATGTCTATGGATGTAATTTACATGAATCATGGATAACCCACAAGTGTACGGGATCGCAACAGTCTTCGCAGGTAAGATAACCCAATTTATTGATTCGACACAAGGGGAGCCAAAGAATATTTATAAGCTTTAAAAATTGAGTTATCTATTCAACGGCACCTGAATGATACTTGCTTGGCAACGAAATATTAGTAGCAACGGTGATATGGAAGTGATGGTGGCAACAGAAATAATAGTGGCAAAGCAACAAAAGTAAAACAGCGAAAGTAAAGTAACTTGTGACTAGCGGGATTAAAACACTGTAGGCTATGGAGATGGATGGTTGGTCATGGATGAGAGATTTCATGTATTTAACTTGGGGCAAGGAACACAGAAAAGTAATGATCATCTAGGCATATATCAAACATTAGGCATGTATCCCAAGGTAGTCGTGCGTGCTTGCAATAAGAACTTGCACAACATCTTTTGTCCTACCATGCCGCTATCAACGGGGCCAAAAGGAACTTATGGAGATTATGGTGCTCCTGTCGAAGAGCACCAGTATAAAGCATTAACAATCAATGGATATATGGAATCCTCAAACTATAGTCTATCCCCTTTGGTGTCCCAAGCTGTCACCATTGGGATCGCCGGTTCCGAACTATAATAGGTGCATACTACTCATAGATAGGATCCAAAACACAAATATATTCATGAAAACATAATGAATTCAGATCTGAAATCATGGCACTCGGGCCCAAAGTGACAAGCATTAAGAGTAAGAAGTAGTAGCAAAGATGGTAAACACCATAGTAGATGATAGGCAACATGCCCCCAACAATCCGACAAACTATTACATGATGTAACTCATCCAATCTCTACCATCCCCTTTGCCTACAACAGGGAATTACTCACACATGATGGGGGAAGCCATGGGAGGATGATGGAGTGGTGATGGTGATGACGATGGCGACGATTTCCCCTCTTCGGAGGCCAAAGCAGCCTCCAGATTAGCTCTCCCGGAGAAGAACCGAGGGTGATGGCGGCTCCGCATCGAGAACTTGCAAAACGACTTCTCTTCTGGGATTTTTTCGTCAAGGGTAAAAATAGGAGCCAAGGTAGGGCACCAAAGGAGGTGGACCTCACTCAAGCGGCCTCCCGGCGCAGCCAGGGGGCAGCCGCGCCCAGAGGTCGCCTGGAGGCCTTGTGGTCCCCCTCTAGCCCATCATCATACCAAGGTTCCTCCCGGTGCATGGATTTTCTCTATTTTCTATGGGAATTTTCCGGGACATCTAAATATCCATTTTCCTGCACACAAGAAAACCATACATGCACCTCTGCTAAAAACAGCGCCAGTCCGGGTTAGTTCCATTCAAATCATGCAAGAATGAGGCCAAAACAATAGCAAAAGTGTTTGGAAAAGTCGATACGTTTGAGACGTATCAACTCCCCCAAGCTTAGCATATTGCTTGTCCTCAAGAAATTCAGTTCAACGAACTGAACGCGACAAAGAAAACTTTGAAAAACTCTTTTGCTTCATTAGATGTATATAAGTATGCACTATGAACAAGTCCAACAAGTATTGAAGTAATGCTACAAAGACAATGCACGAAGCAATCCTTCGATCATGTGAAGAGTTTCAAACAACTAAGAATGAATAATATGTAACTGAAAAATCATAACGAGATCACAATGCACATGACTTGGACATACTAGAGTGGTATCTCGCTAGCCCCCATGAGTGAAGCAAAACATAAATGCAGACGCTCCTTCAGAGCCTTAAAGGAGACTAGAAATCAATATTTCAAAATAAGTAATATCACAATCATACAGAAAACAATGTGGTACTTTGGGACAATGCACATTACACTCAGAATGAAAATTATGCTCTCTATAGTTGGTGCTTTTTTTAAGAAGAGGATGACTCAACAGTAAAGTAAAATAGATAGGCCCTTCGCAGAGGGAAGCATTGGTTTGCACAGGTGCCAGAACTTGAGATTTTAAAACAGAGATAAATCAAAATTTTGGGTGGTATGCTTTCATTGTCAACGTAACAACTAAGAGATCTCAATATCTTCCATGCTAAATACATTATAGGCGGTTCCCAAACAGGAAAGTAAAGTTTTTACTCCCCCTCCACCAATCAATCACACTCCACGGCGGGCCGAATCCACGGGTACCATCCATACAAACAACAATCCTGGGGGAGTTTCGTTTCATTAAATTTGATTTGTCTTTTGGACATGGAACCGGGCATCCCGGTTACCAGCCACTTTCTCATGAGTGATAGTGAATCAACACATATCTTGAGAATAACCCACTTAGCATGGAAGATACTGATAACCCCTAGTCGCTACATGAGCGATTCAGGCATACAAAACCAAATATTTATTTGAAAATTAAGAATACGTCACATGCAAATTTACTTAGAACGGCACATAAATACCGCATATAGGTAGGTATGGTGGACTCTTATGGCACAACTAGTTTTAAGGATTTTGGATGCACAAGCAGTCAGTCCGCTTAGTATAGGCGAAGGCTAGCAAAAGACGGGGAAGCGACCAACTAGAGAGCAATAACAGTCATAATCATGCAGAGCGACAAAACAACATTGAATCGGGCATGAAAGTGATATAACTATTCTGAAATAAAAGATCATCAAGGCTTTATAGACTTCTAGTCATAAACATGTGTAAGCATGTGCCAAGTCAATCCTAAAACTTTCCGAAGGGAAATACCACTCTAATATGCCAAACCATGAACAATGCAATGCATGCAAATCATTTCAATAACACATTATGCACTCCAGCTATTTGAGACAAGTCATAAAGAAAGCATGAACTACTGGGAAGGCATTGTAAACATAGCACTATGTCGCTACAAGCTGGTCTCTAGATCATAAATACAGTCATCTGTGCAAAAGTAGAAACAGATAGAGTTCATACCGTCTTTCCTTGTTGCATCCCTTTCGTCGATCTTCGCCATTATTGCATCATCACTTGCACGATCGAACGTAGAAAGATATAGTCAAGTGCAACTACAACCGTGGACATGAGCTGAACTCTGCGAACAAAGCAAACTAAAAAGAGAAAAGGAAAATCTTTTTGGGTTTTCAAAGGGTTAAAGGAAAGCAAAAGAAAAGAGAAATCTTTTTGTTGTTTTTGCAAATAAAGAACAAAGAAGAACAAGCAAAAACTCTGAAAAGATTAAAACTAAGAAACCACGGATGATACAATGAAAGGGGAGAAGGATACGTACTCCCCCAAGCTTAGGCTTTTGGCCTAAGTTGAGCTTGGCTACCGCGGGCTCCAAGAGCCCCCCCGGCTCCGGAGTGGTACGGGTGGCTCCAAGAATCATACGAGGCCTCGGGTGCGTAAACTGATGCCCGACTATCCTCCCAAGAAGAAGGCTCTTCTTCCTTGGGAACAACCCCCTCCATAGGGTTGTGGAACTGCTACTGGATCACGAACTCGTCCAGCTCAATCGAGGTGAAAGACCATCGGTTCCTGCTAGTGTAATCAAACAAAAGTGGTGCAAGTACACAGATCTCGCGAGTAGTTGGTGTTGGGGAACGTCGCATGGGAAACAAAAATTTTCCTACGTGCACGAAGACCTATCATGGTGATGTCCATCTACGAGAGGGGATATGTGATCTACGTACCCTTGTAGACCGTACAACAGAAGCGTTTAGTGAACGCGGTTGATGTAGTGGAACGTCCTCACGTCCCTCGATCCGCCCCGCGAACTATCCCGCGATCAGTCCCATGATCTAGTGCCGAACGGACGACACCTCCACGTTCAGCACACGTACAGCTCGACGATGATCTCGGCCTTCTTGATCTAGCAAGAGAGACGGAGAGGTAGAAGAGTTCTCCAGCAGCGTGACGGCGCTCCGGAGGTTGGTGATGATCTCGTCTCAGCAGGGCTCCGCCCGAGCTCCGCAGAAACGCGATCTAGAGGTAAAACCGTGGAGATATGTGGTCGGGCTGCCGTGGCAAAAGTTGTCTCAAATCAGCCCTAAAACCCCACTATATATAGGAGGGAGAGGGGGGAGCCTTGCCTTGGGGTCCAAGAACCCCCAAGGGGTCGGCCGAGCCAAGGGGGGAAGGATTCCCCTCCCAAACCGAGTCCTACTTGGTTTGGAAGGTGGAGTCCTTCTTCCCTTTCCCACCTCCTCCTTTTTTTTCTTCTTTTTCTCTTTGATTTTCTTCCCAATGCGCATAGGCCCCTTTTGGGCTGTCCCACCAGCCCACTAAGGGCTGGTGCGGCACCCCCAATGCCTATGGGCTTCCCCGGGGTGGGTGCCCCCCCCGGTGAACTCCCGGAACCCATTCGTCATTCCCGGTACATTCCCGGTAACTCCGAAAACCTTACAGTAATCAAATGAGGTCATCCTATATATCAATCTTCGTTTCTGGACCATTCCGGAAACCCTCGTGACGTCCGTGATCTCATCCAGGACTCCGAACAACATTCGGTAACCAACCATATAACTCAAATGCGCATAAAACAACGTCGAACCTTTAGTGTGCAGACCCTGCGGGTTCGAGAACTATGTAGACATGACCCGAGAGACTCCTCGGTCAATATCCAATAGCGGGACCTGGATGCCCATATTGGATCCTACATATTCTACAAAGATCTTATCGTTTGAACCTCAGTGCCAAGGATTTATATAATCCCGTATGTCATTCCCTTTGTCCTTCGGTATGTTACTTGCCCGAGATTCGATCGTGAGTATCCGTATACCTATTTCAATCTCGTTTACCGGCAAGTCTCTTTACTCGTTCCGTAATACAAGATCCCGCAACTTACACTAAGTCACATTGCTTGTAAGGCTTGTGTGTGATGTTGTATTACCAAGTTGGCCCCGAGATACCTCTCCGTCATACGGAGTGACAAATCCCAGTCTTGATCCTACTAACTTAACGAACACCTTCGGAGATACCTGTAGAGCATCTTTATAGTCACCCAGTTACGTTGCGACGTTTGATACACACAAAGTATTCCTCCGGTGTTAGTAAGTTATATGATCTCATGGTCATAGGAATAAATACTTGACACGCAGAAAACAGTAGCAATAAAATGACACGATCAACATGCTACGTCTATTAGTTTGGGTCTAGTCCATCACGTGATTCTCCTAATGACGTGATCCAGTTATCAAGCAACAACACCTTGTTCATAATCAGAAGACACTGACTATCGTTGATCAACTGGCTAGCCAACTAGAGGCTTGCTAGGGACAGTGTTTTGTCTATGCATCCACACATGTATATAAGTCTTCATTCAATACAACTATAGCATGGATAATAAACGATTATCTTGATACAGGAATTATAATAATAACTTTATTTATTATTGCCTCTAGGGCATAATTCCAACAGTCTCCCACTTGCACTTGAGTCAATAATCTAGCCCTCACATCATCATGCGAATTACATTGTAATAAATCTAACACCCATACAGTTATGGTGTTGATCATGTTTTGCCCATGGAAGAGGTTTAGTCAGCGGGTCTGCTACATTCAGATCCGTGTGCACTTTGCATATATTTACGTCCTCCCCTTCGACGTAGTCACGGATGAGGTTGAAGCGTCGTTTGATGTGTCTGGTCTTCTTGTGAAACCGTGGTTCCTTTGCTAGGGCAATGGCACCCGTGTTGTCACAGAACAGGGTTATTGGATTCAGTGCGCTTGGCACCACTCCAAGATCCATCATGAACTGCTTCATCCAGACACCCTCCTTAGCTGCCTCCGAGGCAGCCATGTACTCCGCTTCATATGTAGAATCTGCTACGACGCTCTGCTTGGAACTGCACCAGCTTACTGCACCCCCATTAAGAATAAATACGTATCCGGTTGCAACTTAGAGTTGTCCGGATCTGTGTCAAAGCTTGCATCAACGTAACCTTTTACGGCGAGCTCTTCGTCACCTCCATACACGAGAAACATCTCCATAGTCCTTTTCAGGTACTTCAGGATATTCTTGACCGCCGTCCAGTGATCCACTCCTGGATTACTCTGGAACCTACCTGCCATACTTATGGCCAGGCTAACGTCCAGTCTAGTGCACAGCATTGCATACATGATAGAACCTATGGCTGAAGCATAGGGGACGGAGCGCATATGCTCTCTATCTTCATGAGTTGCTGGGCACTGAGTCTTACTCAATCTCGTACCTTGTAAAACTGGCAAGAACCCTTTCTTGGACTGTTCCATTTTGAACCTCTTCAAAACTTTATCAAGGTATGTGCTTTGTGAAAGTCCTATCAGGCGTTTTGATCTATCCCTGTAGATCTTAATGCCTAGAATGTAAGCAGCTTCTCCTAGGTCCTTCATAGAGAAACTTTTATTCAAGTAATCCTTTACGCTCTCCAAGAACTCTACGTTGTTTCCAATCAGCAATATGTCATCCACATATAATATTAGAAACGCCACAGAGCTCTCACTCACTTTCTTGTAAATACAAGATTCTCCAACCACTTGTATAAACCCAAATGCTTTGATCACCTCATCAAAGCGCTTGTTCCAACTCCGAGATGCTTGCACCAGTCCATAAATGGATCGCTGGAGCTTGCACACCTTGTTAGCATTCTTAGGATCGACAAAACCTTTGGGTTGTATCATATACAACTCTTCCTTAAGGAAACCGTTAAGGAACGCCGTTTTGACATCCATCTGCCAGATTTCATAATCGAAAAATGCAGCTATTGCTAACATGATTCTGACGGACTTAAGCATAGCTACGGGTGTGAATGTCTCATCGTAGTCAACTCCTTGAACTTGTGAAAAACCCTTTGCCACAAGTCGAGCTTTATAAACGGTCACATTGCCGTCAGCGTCCGTCTTCCTCTTAAAGATCCATTTGTTCTGAATAGCCTTGCGGCCCTCAGGTAATACTTCCAAAGACCACACGTTGTTCTCATACATGGATCCTATCTCGGACTTCATGGCTTCTAGCCATTTGTTGGAATCTGGGCCCACCATCGCTTCTTCATAATTTGCAGGTTCATTGTTGTCTAACAACATGATTGACAAGACGGGATTACCGTACCACTCTAGAGCAGCACGTGGTCTCGTCGACCAGCGTGGTTTGACAGAAACTTGAACCGGAGTTTCATGATCATCATCATTAACTTCCTCCTCAACCGGCATCGCATCGACAGAGGTTTCCCCTTGCCCTGCGCCACCATCCAGAGGGATGAGAGGTTCGACAACCTCGTCAAGTTCTCTCTTCCTCCCACTCAATTCTCTCGAGAGAAACTCCTTCTCGAGAAAAGCTCCGTTTTTAGCAACAAACACTTTGCCCTCGGATTTGAGATAGAAGGTGTACCCAACTGTCTCTTTTGGGTAACCTATGAAGATGCACTTTTCCGCTTTGGGTTCCAGCTTTTCAGGCTGAAGCTTTTTGACATAAGCATCACATCCCCAAACTTTAAGAAACGACAACTTTGGCCTTTTGCCATACCACAGTTCGTATGGTGTCGTCTCAACGGATTTTGATGGTGCCCTATTTAAAGTGAATGCAGCTGTTTCTAATGCATAACCCCAAAATGATAATGGCAAATCGGTAAGAGACATCATAGATCTCCCCATCTCTAATAAAGTACGATTACGACGTTCGGACACACCATTACGCTGTGGTGTTCCAGGCGGTGTCAACTGTGAAACAATTCCACATTGTCTTAAGTGAGCACCAAACTCGAAACTCAGATATTCACCCCCACGATCAGACCGTAGGAACTTGATCTTCTTGTTACGATGATTTTCAACTTCACTCTGAAATTGCTTGAACTTTTCAAATGTTTCAGACTTGTGCTTCATTAAGTAGACATAACCATATCTACTCAAATCGTCAGTGAAGGTGAGAAAATAACGAGATCCGCCGCGTGCCTCCACGCTCATCGGACCACACACATCGGTATGTATGATTTCCAACAAGTCACTTGCACGCTCCATTGTTCCGGAGAATGGAGTTTTAGTCATCTTGCCCATGAGGCATGGTTCGCACGTGTCAAGTGAATCAAAGTCAAGTGACTCCAAAAATCCATCGGTATGGAGTTTCTTCATGCGCTTTACACCAATATGACCTAAGCGGCAGTGCCACAAAAATATGGCGCAATCATTGTTAACTTTAACTCTTTTGGTCTCAATGTTATGTATGTGTGTATCACTATCAAGATTTAATATGAACAATCCTCTCACATTGGGTGCATGACCATAAAAGATGTTACTCATAGAAATAGAACAACCATTATTCTCTGACTTAAAAGAGTAAACGTCTCGCAATAAACAAGATCCAGATATAATGTTCATGCTCAACGCAGGCACTAAATAACAATGATTCAAGTTCATAACTAATCCTGATGGTAACTGAAGTGAAACTGTGCCGACCGCGATTGCATCAACCTTGGAACCATTTCCTACGCGCATCGTCACTTCATCTTTCGCCAGCCTTCGTCTATTCCGCAGTTCTTGTTTCGAGTTGCAAATATGAGCAACAGAACCGGTATCGAATACCCAGGCACTACTACGAGAGCCGGTTAAGTACACATCAATAACATGTATATCAAATATACCTGATTTTTCCTTGGCCGCCTTCTTATCAGCCAGATACTTGGGGCAATTGCACTTCCAGTGACCCATACCCTTGCAATAGTAACACTCTATTTCAGGCTTAGGTCCAGCTTTGGGTTTCTTCGTCGGATTGGCAACAGGCTTGCCGCTCTTCTTTGAATTACCCTTCTTGCCTTTGCCGTTTCTCTTGAAACTAGTGGTCTTATTCACCATCAACACTTGATGCTCTTTACGGAGTTCATACTCTGCGACTTTCAGCATCGCAAACAACTCGCCGGGAGACTTGTTCATCCCTTGCATGTTGTAGTTCAACACAAAGCCTTTATAGCTTGGTGGCAGTGATTGAAGGATTCTGTCAGTGATAGCTTCTTGCGGGAGTTCAATCCCCAGCTCAGCTAGATGGTTTGAGTACCCAGACATTTTGAGCACATGTTCACTGACAGACGAGTTCTCCTCCATCTTGCAAGCATAGAATTTATCGGAGGTCTCATACCTCTCGATCCGTGCGTTCTTTTGAAAGATAAACTTCAACTCCTGGAACATCTCAAATGCTCCATGACGCTCAAAGCGACGTTGAAGTCCCGGTTCTAAGCCATACAAGACTGCACATTGAACTACTGAGTAGTCCTCCTTACGTGCTAACCAAGCGTTCTTAACATCCTGATCAGCTGTAGCGGGTGGTTCATCTACTAGCGCAGCATTAAGGACATAATCCTTCTTCCCAGCTTGTAAGATTAGCTTAAGATTACGAGCCCAGTCTACAAAGTTGCTTCCATCATCTTTCAACTTAGCTTTCTCTAGGAACGTATTAAAATTCAGGGTGACTGTCGCGTGAGCCATGATCTAGAACACAAATATATTCAAAGTGGACTTAGACTATGTTCAAGATAATTCGAGTTTAACTTAATCAAATTACTCGCTAAACTCCCACTCAAAAAGTACATGTCTCTAGTCATTTGAGTGGTTCATGATCCACTTACACTAGCTCAAGTCCGATCATCACGTGAGTTGAGTATAGTTTCAGTGGTAAGCATCCCTATGCTAATCATATCATCTATATGATTCATGATCGACCTTTCGGTCTCATGTGTTCCGAGGCCATGTCTGCACATGCTAGGCTCGTCAAGCTTAACCCGAGTGTTCCGCGTGCGCAACTGTTTTGCACCCGTTGTATGTGAACGTTGAGTCTATCACACCCGATCATCACGTGGTGTCTCGAAAGTACGAACTGTAGCAACGGTGCACAGTCGGGGAGAACACAATTTCGTCTTGAAATTTTAGTGAGAGATCACCTCATAATGCTACCGTCGTTCTAAGCAAAATAAAGTGCATAAAAGGATTAACATCACATGCAATTCAAAAGTGACATGATATGGCCATCATCACGTGCTTCTTGATCTCCATCACCAAAGCACCGGCACGATCTTCTTGTCACCGGCGCCACACCATGATCTCCATCAACGTGTCGCCATCGGGGTTGTCGTGCTACTCATGCTATTACTACTAAAGCTACATCCTAGCAAAATAGTAAACACATCTGCAAGCACAAACGTTAGTTATAAAGACAACCCTATGGCTCCTGCCGGTTGCCGTACCATCGACGTGCAAGTCGATATTTTCTATTACAACGTGATCATCTCATACATCCAATATATCACATCACATCGTTGGCGATATCACATCACAGGCATACCCTGCAAAAACAAGTTAGACGTCCTCTAATTTTGTTGTTCCATGTATTACGTGGTGACCATGGCTATCTAGTAGGATCGCATCTTACTTACGCAAACACCACAACGGAGATATATGAGTTTCTATTTAACCTCATCCAAGGACCTCCTCGGTCAAATCTGATTCAACTAAAGTTGGAGAAACTGACACCCGCCAGTCATCTTTGAGCAACGGAGTTACTCGTAGCGATGAAACCAGTCTCTCGTAAGCGTACGAGTAATGTCGGTCCGAGCCGCTTCGATCCAACAATACCGCGGAATCAAGAAAAGACTAACGAGGGCAGCAAAACGCACATCTCCGCCCACAAGAAGACATCTACACATGAACCTAGCTCATGATGCCACTGTTGGGGAACGTCGCATGGGAAACAAAGAATTTCCTACGCGCACGAAGACCTATCATGGTGATGTCCATCTACAAGAGGGATATGTGATCTACGTACCCTTGTAGACCGTACAGCAGAAGCGTTTAGTGAACGCGGTTGATGTAGTGGAACGTCCTCACGTCCCTCGATCCGCCCCGCGAACTATCCCGCGATCAGTCCCATGATCTAGTGCCGAACGGACGACACCTCCGCGTTCAGCACACGTACAGCTCGACGATGATCTCGGCCTTCTTCATCCAGCAAGAGAGACGGAGAGGTAGAAGAGTTCTCCGGCAGCGTGACGGTGCTCCGGAGGTTGGTAATGATCTCGTCTCAGCAGGGATCCGCCCAAGCTCCGCAGAAACGTGATCTAGTGGTAAAACCGCGGAGATATGTGGTCGGGCTGTCGTGGCAAAAGTTGTCTCAAATCAGCCCTAAAACCCCACTATATATAGGAGGGAGAGGGGGGAGCCTTGCCTTGGGGTCCAAGAACCCCCAAGGGGTCGGCCGAGCCAAGGGGGGAAGGATTCCCCTCCCAAACCGAGTCCTACTTGGTTTGGAAGGTGGAGTCCTTCTTCCCTTTCCCACCTCCTCCTTTTTTTCTTTTTTTTCTCTTTGATTTTCTTCCCAATGCGCATAGGCCCCTTTTGGGCTGTCCCACCAGCCCACTAAGGGCTGGTGCGGCACCCCCAATGCCTATGGGCTTCCCCGGGGTGGGTGGCCCCCCCGGTGAACTCCCGGAACCCATTCGTCATTCCTGGTACATTCCCGGTAACTCCGAAAACCTTCCGGTAATCAAATGAGGTCATCCTATATATCAATCTTCGTTTCCGGACCATTCCGGAAACCCTCGTGACGTTCGTGATATCATCCAGGACTCCGAAAAACATTCAGTAACCAACCATATAACTCAAATACGCATAAAACAACGTCGAACCTTAAGTGTGCAGACCCTGCGGGTTCGAGAACTATGTAGACATGACCTGAGAGACTCCTCGGTCAATATCCAATAGCGGGACCTGGATGCCCATATTGGATCCTACATATTCTACGAAGATCTTATCGTTTGAACCTCAGTGCCAAGGATTTATATAATCCCGTATGTCATTCCCTTTGTCCTTCGGTATGCTACTTGCCCGAGATTCGATCGTCAGTATCCGTATACCTATTTCAATCCCGTTTACCGGCAAGTCTCTTTACTCATTCCGTAATACAAGATCCCGCAACTTACACTAAGTCACATTGCTTGCAAGGCTTGTGTGTGATGTTGTATTACCGAGTGAGCCCCGAGATACCTCTCCGTCACACGGAGTGACAAATCCCAGTCTCGATCCATACTAACTTAACGAACACCTTCGGAGATACCTGTAGAGCATCTTTATAGTCACCCAGTTACGTTGCGACGTTTGATACACACAAAGTATTCCTCCGGTGTTAGTAAGTTATATGATCTCATGGTCATAGGAATAAATACTTGACACGCAGAAAACAGTAGCAATAAAATGACACGATCAACATGCTACGTCTATTAGTTTGGGTCTAGTCCATCACGTGATTCTCCTAATGACGTGATCCAGTTATCAAGCAACAACACCTTGTTCATAATCATAAGACACTGACTATCGTTGATCAACTGGCTAGCCAACTAGAGGCTTGCTAGGGACAGTGTTTTGTCTATGCATCCACACATGTATATAAGTCTTCATTCAATACAATTATAGCATGGATAATAAACGATTATCTTGATACAGGAATTATAATAATAACTTTATTTATTATTGCCTCTAGGGCATAATTCCAACAGTTGGCTCGCCGAATCTCATAATATACACAAGGTTACCAAACTCAGAAGTCCTAGTAATAAACTCATGCCTCTTTATAGCGGTAAGATCAAAGATTATGAATGAAAAAGGCGTATCATCCGTGCGTACAGTGCGCCCGAGGTGCTCGATAATAAGCGTGGCATAAATGCCACCAAAGTGAGGCCCTTTGCCGCTATTAGAGACGAGGCGACGAGCAATCAAAGCACCAATATTATATGTGTTATCTCCTAAGAGGGTGGCTGCCAAGATAGCGAGATCTAGAGCCAAAATGTTGCTCGTGTTGTCACGACCTAACACCCCTCGAGCAATATAGTATGCGAAATACCTGATGCGGGGAAACAAGATGCTAGAGATCTTCCCCCGGTGAATGTCTCGCGGATCCTTGCTCCAAAAGGAAGCGAATAGGGATTTCAGCTCGTAGGGCTGAACTTTCATTTTGGTCGTCTTCCCGACATTGCGCACACCTATAACATCACAAAATTATGCCAAAGACATGCTAAAGACATCCTCATATAATCTAAATTCAATCACAGAAGTTTTATCATTATATCTAAACCAGTTGACAAAATAATAGGTGAGTTTTGGATATTGTTGCACACGTCGTGTTACGAGATGTGTCAAACCTGCAGCTGCATAGAGGTTATCAAACTCATCCTTAATACGTGCTACCATAAGGAAATCTGAACACGGGTATGCCATGGCACGTGTCGTGTCCGTCTCGTGGAGGAACTCTGGTGGCACGATATCATCATTGTAACTTGTCCTCACAGTCGAGGATGAAGCTGCAGTTCTAGTTAGTCTATCGGTAGGCTCGGGTCTCTTGTTCCCAAGCCATCTTTTTGCTTTTCGAAACAAACTCATTTCTGAATTTTTTGGTTCATCACAAAAATGAAGGTTTAAGCAAAATGAGTTGGAGCAAACTATTCTACTCACTTCCTTGATGCACAAGCTTGCGTCAAAACTTCATAAATAAATTCCTAAACATGCATGCAAGCTCATATGAATAGCACCAAGAACTCCTAAATACTCACAAATAAGACCACCAATAAAAATTTTAATTGGAGGAGTGGAGGAGTCACATACCAAGGAGCAAATGCTCAAATTCTCAATGCAAATGATGGGTTGTAGAGAGAGATCGAAATTTGCCACCAAGAACAGCAAGAACTCGAGCTCCAGGATAAAAATAGGGATTTTTGGAGTGAGAGAGAGAAGGGAGGAAGAAGTACCCAGAAAGGAGACCAGGTGGACCCAGGCGACCTGTGGGCGCGACCAGGGGCCAGGCCGCGCCAGCTGGCCGCCTGGACCAAGGGTGGCCCCCCTGGCTGGCTCCAGGTGCCCCCACTTCTCTTATTTGATGGAAACTTTTATTATAATTTTTCTGGAATTTTTCTGACAACTTCACTTTTGAAAAAAAATCAAAATACCTAAAGCTGCAAAACTTCCAAAAAGCTCGAAATAATGGTTAAACATATGAAGCTTCAAAAACATAAAACTTTGGTACATCAAGGAGGATGAAAGATAAAGGAAATGAAAACATAACAAGTTCTCTTTTTACTCATATAAAACATATTTGTTAGCAAGGTTGATCAAGTCTTATTACCAAATAGGAGTTATATCGAGCAAAAAGTTTCACTTCTTATAAAGCAATCATGGTACCTTAATTTTAGTGGATATTGTCCCCACCATAATGGTTTTGTATTTGTGGTGCACATGTAGAGGACAATCCCACTCGCCAATCTTCACAGTCTCAATATTATCAATAGAATTAAGGACATGCCTTTTATCAATCTTCTTCGGAAAATATACCGTGTGCTCCTTCTCATTAACATTGAAGGTCACCTTTCCTTTATTGCAATCAATAATAGCACCTGCGGTGTTAAGAAAAGGTCTACCAAGAATAATAGACATGCTCCCATCCTCGGGCATGTCAAGCACAACAGAGTCAGTAAGGATCAAGCAATTAGCAACTTCAACATGAACATCCTCACAAATACCAAGAGGAACGGCCATTGACTTATCAGCCATTTGAAGAGAGATATCTGTAGGGATTAGTTTATCTGGACAAAGCCTTTTGCAAAGAGAGAAATGCATAACACTCACTCCTGCACCAAGATCACATAAAGCAGTTCTGACATAATATATTTTTATGGAGCAAGGAATGGTGGGTATACCTTGATCACCAAGCTTCTCAGGAATCTTACCACTAAAGGAGTAATTAGCGAGCATGGTAGATATTGCCTCATTAGGAACTTTTCTTTTATTAGTAAAAATTATCTTTCATATACCTCGAGTACGGAGGTAACTTAATAGCATCGGTCAAAGGAATTTGAAGAAAAAGAGGTTCCATCCATTCACAAAATTTATTGTAATGCTCTTCTTTGGTTTTGAAAGACTTACCTCGCAAGGGCATTGATTTCTGTACCCATGGTTCTGTTTCCTTGACATGTCTTCTTGCAACAAAATATTCTCTAGTATACCTCTTGCGCTTGTCGGGTGCTTCTTTTTCGTGTACTTCAGGTGGATCATTTTTCTCATTATCTTTATCAGGTTCACCGCCATCTTCAATCTTAGCATCGGAAATAGATATACTATTAGGGTCAACAATAGGTTCTTCATCAATTATGGGATCAATGGAGTTGTCACCTTCCTTGTGTTTCTTCTTCTTCTTTGGGGAGCTGACAATGTCTTCTTCCTGCAATTGAGAATCTTGCTCGATCCTCTTTAGATGCCCCTCCGGATAGAGAGGGTCCTGGGTGTGTGTACCACCTCGGGTCTTTATACCATATGCCTGTGTATCAACTTGTTCGGCATTGTTAGCAAGCAAATCTTTTTGCACATTAGAAATTTGTTCAAGCTGAGTTTGAACCATATGAAAATGCTTAACAAGACCTTTAACATCATTAACAGTTCTACTTAAAACATCAAGCAAACTTTGGATAGCAAGGGAATTATCATGCAATTGGCTTTGAATCCTCTCATTAAAATGATTTTTATTGACAATGAAATTATCAAGCCCATCTAAGCATTGATAAGGGGCTTACCATGAGGGGTGTCACTTGCATTGAATTTTAAAAGAGAGTGTACCTCTACCATAGGTGGGTGAGTGGTAGGCTCACATAATTTCTCAATAGGAGGTAGATTCTTCACATCTTCAACTTTAATACCTCTCTATTTCATAGACTTCTTGGCTTCTTGCATAACTTCGGGGATCAAGAAAAGCATACCTCTCTTCTTGGGTGGTGGAGGTGGTTCAAGAACGTACCAATGATCATGATTTTTAGCTATCTTGCCCATTAGTTCTTCAACATCGTCAGGTGTTCATTCCCTAAAAACACAACCAGCACAACTATCCCGATAGGTTCTAGATTCATCGGTTAGACCAGCATAAAATATATCAAGCAATTCATTCTTAGAGATTCCATGTACCGGTCTAACCTTAAGTAAAGTGCAATACCTCCCCCAAGCTTTAGGGAGGTGCTCATCCTGCAACTGTTTAAAGTTATATATTCTTTGTAAAGTAGCATGTTGCTTATGAGGAGGAAAATATTTAGCAACAAAAGATTGAGCTAAATCTTGAGGACTCTTAATGGACCCGCATGGTAGTGTATCACACCATGCTTTAGCATCTTCCTTCAAAGAGAAAGGAAGTAGCTTTGTAACATAATAGTTTCTCTTCTTGTCCTCTGTAGTGAATAAGCCACCCAGCTCAGTGAGTTTGGTAAGGTGTGCAATAGCATCGTCATTTTCTCCGCCATAAACGGGGTCAGCTTCAACTGTGGATATAAGTGAAAGATTTGTTGGAAATAAGCCCTAGATGCCATGATAAATAGTTATTATTATATTTCCTGTTTAAAGATAATAATTTATTATTCATGCTATAATTGTATTGAATGAAAACATAGATACATGTGTGGATACATAGACAAAACAATGTCCCTAGCAATCCTCTAGTTGGCTAGCCAGTTGATCAAGGATACTCAAGGTTTTCTGGCTATATGGAAGTGTTGTCACTTGATAACTGGATCACATCATTAGGAGAATCATGTGATGGACTAGACCCAAACTATGAATGTAGCATATTGATCGTGTTGTTTTATTGCTATTGTTTTCTGTGTGTCAAGTATTTATTCCTATGACCATGAGATCATATAACTCACTGGCACCGGAGGAATACCTTGTGTGCATCAAACGTCACAACGTAACTGGGTGACTATAAAGGTGCTCTACACGTATCTCCGAGGGTGTCCGTTGAGTTAGTATGGATCAAGACTGGGATTTGTCACTCCGTATGACGGAGAGGTATCTCGGGGCCCACTCGATAATACAACATCACACACAAGCCTTGCAAGCAATGTGACTAAGTGTAAGTCAGGGGATCTTGTATTACGGAACGAGTAAAGAGACTTGCCGGTAATGAGATTGAAATAGGTATGCGGATACCACGATCAAATCTCGGGCAAGTAACATACCGAAGGACAAAGGGAATGACATACGGGATTATATGAATCCTTGACACTGAGGTTCAACCGATAAGATCTTCGAAGAATATGTAGGATCCAATATGGGCATCCAGGTCCCGCTATTGGATATTGACCGAGGAGTGCCTCGGGGCATGTCTACATAGTTCTCGAACCCGCAGGGTCTGCACACTTAAGGTTCGGCGATGTTTTAGTATAGTTGAGTTATATGTGTGGTTACCGAATTTTGTTCGGAGTGCCGGATGAGATCACGGACGTCACGAGAGTTTCCGGAATGGTCCGTGTCGTGGGTATAAGCCTGACAGTAGATGTGTAGGGTACGAAAGGGATGGGCAGAGTCTTAGCTACAGCGAGGTTGTATGAGTTCAGGCCCCTCTGCGGTGGAGGTAATAGCCCTACGTCTCAGTGCTCAGGGAGCTTGTTGTCGAGTGGAAATATGGAATACAAGGAGTTGCTAACCCTTGCACCAGTGAGGAAGGGTGGCTTATATAGAGTACGCTGCCCTTCACAACGGTCGATGCACAGGGGTGGAATAGTGGTGAATAAACACCTACGTTACAGGTAACGTACGACCTAAATGCTAATAAAAGCGTGAGTAAACGTACGACCGTTTCCCTCCTGGGGGGTTACGATGTACACAGTGGAATCCAGACGGTTCGATTGATACGCTCTGAATGCTCACCTTCGACTGGATGGTCGGGTGTCGGTTACCGACTGGATGATGGAATTCCTTAGTTCCGTCGGAGCTGACAAAGGGCTTTGTCCCTTATGAAGAGTAGTCCTTGGGTAGGACCTATAGGGTAGGCTTATGACCCTACCCTAGGACTATAACCCCATCATTAGTCCCCGAATGGATTGAGGTTGAAACGACGAAGTGATGCCTGTGGTTTGGATCCGACTGGCGCGGACGTGACTTTGGCGTTGCTTGCCTCGGTCCATTTTATTTTTCCGATCGACGATCCGAGTGGAAGTACTCGCGAAACAGACTGTCGGAATCCGAGTGCTTCTGCGGCATCTTCTAACGCGACCAGTCAACTGACAGCGGCGAATTTTCCGGGATCCTCAAATTCCGGTTTCCGCACGCTGAGCGGGGATGACGCCATCGCGCTCAAGTAGCGCCTGACGCCTCGATTTCTGCGCCTTCAACCTCTCCACTAATATCGCCGCGGTGGGTCGGGGGGATAAGGTTTCGGGACCACCTGCCAGCGACCCAGTCAGAACCCTACTTAAATCTCGGCGGCGAGGGTTCTTCGTTACGCTCGCCGAATCTCTCGCTTTCACCTGCTCCGTCCTTCTCTCCACCTCCAGCGCCTCTACACTCCTTCCTCCTCCTTCCTTTCGTGGGTTCGTAGTTGCCGCCATGACCAAGGGTCAGACCAGCAAGATGGAGGCGAGGAAGAAGAAGGAGAAAACGGCAGCTCCTGCTCAGCGGCGGCAGCGGCCGCTGCCGGCGGGGTGGATTCAAGGCGACTTCCTCCCCTCCACGGTGATGGAGGGGGGTCTGCTGCAGCTGGTGGAGCACGGGATGATCATGCACAAGCTGGTGGAGGCTGCCGGCGGAGAACGAGGTCGAGCCGGCACCCCGGGAGGGGGAGCGTGTCTTGCTACTCAGCCACGTCCATCGAGGTTTCTCCTTGCCCCCGCATCCTTTCTTCAAGGGCATCATGAATCACTTCGGGGCACAACTTCACCACTTTCCCCCGAACGCCATTGCCCATCTCTCTGCTTTTATAGTTATGTGCGAGTGTTTCATTGGCTGCCCTCCCCATTGGGGGCTGTTCAAGCACATATTTTCTGCTAGATCCCAAACCATCAAATGACTCAGCCATTCGGATGATAAGACACATCTTCTCCAGCTCTGCGGGGGCTTAGGTTTCCAGAAAAAGAGTCGGAGTAGTTATCCTGCTCTTCAGTTAAGTGAGTCGGTCAGGAACTGGCAGTCGACATGGTTCTACTGCCAGGATATCACCTGTCCGAATGCGGCGACAGGGCTGCCTTCCTTTAGCTTAGATCGGCCCGCCCCGCCTAAGCAGCTCGCGCTCACGAAGGCGGAGAAGAACGACATCCAGCCTCTGGTTGAGGCACTCGTAGACGTCGTCAGGAGGGGGGTCACCGGCATAGACTTGCTGGAGGTCTTCTTCGGTCGGCGTATCCAACCTCTGCAGGCTCGCGACCACGCCATGTGGCATTATACGGGGCCCGAGGATTCCACTCGGACCAACGTTGTGGGCGTGACTGAGGAGAAGGTGACCTCGTGGGTGCTCCAGATCACAGGCCCCTGCGAGAATCCCAAAGGATCTCGGCGAGTGAAACCTTTCTGCGCGGATCATCCTCCTCCGAATCAGGTGAGTAAAACTTGTCGAGTGCGCTTAACTGTCTCAATCTTATCGTTTGTTTGAATCTCTGTGTGACGTCTGATGCTGCCGACTGAATTTTATGCAGAAGTGGACCAACTGGTTTTCCCCCGTCTCGAACGGGAACCCGGCCGAGGAGGAGGAGGAAGGCAGCCAGGAAGGCAGCGTGGAGAGCGCTGAGTATGTCTCCGACATCGGGGAATCGGAGGAAGAGACTAGCGAGGAAGAGGAGGAAGATGAAGAGCAGGACTCGCCACCTCCGCAATTAGAGCATCGAACCAAGCGCCGACACGAGCGTGCCGTTCCTTCGGTCCCTCCGGCATCTTCGAGTGCTCCGCCCACTGTCCAAGTGCCCCCGAGTGCTCGGAGCACCAAGAGGGCCAGAGAGGCTGCCGCTGAGCCTGCGGGTCAGTCTTCCAAGGCGGCCAAACCGAGTGGGCCCAAGCCTCGGAAGGCTCTGCCGCGGATGAGGGTTGCTGTCCCCGTCACCTCCACGTAAGTGTATCGATCTTCTAATTTCTTCTGATATCCGAGTGAACTCCTGTTTATTGGTCAAATGGATTTCAATCGACAGAGTCGCTACTTCAGCCACCTCTCCGGCGCGCCAAGAGGATGACCCCATGGATACGGACAACGTTGTCTCGTCCCAGCCAGGTGCGTTGTTGTGACTCCGAGTGATTTATATTATCGCGTCTCGAATTTTATCATAGGTCCTGCCTCTTTCTTTTTCTAAGATCTTTCGACGTTCGGTCTATCAGGGGCGATTTGCGTGGATGAAGGTGATCAGGGGAGAGCTGAACAAGCTGCGGAGCCTGTTCTTGAGGCTGCTCCGCCTGTTGCTGCTCTCGCCGCCGACATGCTGCCGACTGAGGCGCTGCCGCCGACTGAAGCGGCGCTGGTAGTTGAAGAGCCGACTGGAGCGGACCTTGGGATGCCTCAGGAACTTCCGACAATGTCAGGCTCGTCGAATGCTGAATTCAACATCCAGCGTCTCCCGGAGGGGCAGGTGGGAGCGGCCAAGGGAGCTATAGTGCAGGCGGAGCTGATGGCTGGAGAAGCCAAGAGGGCCTACGACTCCGTCGCATCCTTGTACCAGCGGATCTTGGAGCTGCGGGATGATATCCGAGTAAGTGGGCTAGTAAGTATTTACTTTTCTCTTGTAACCCGCTGGGTGTTCTTGGATAGCATCGGTTGATTGCAATGGGTTCACTCTGAGTGAACCCATTGGGTGTAGTCCCCGAGACTTCTGTCGAGTGCTTGCACCGACAGTTGTCTTTATACATATTGTCTTTGCTTTGGTCGGGTCTGTAAATAATATGACCGACTGCGAGCAGTTGTGGCACTCGAAGTGCACTTACTGTACGAGTCTCCGAGAGTAATTTGTACTCAAGTCGGGTAGTATTGGCCTCGTAGGCGTAGGTGGTAACATGCATCTCAATAGGGCGGGCCTGCTTGAGTTGCATGCCAGTGGGGTCACTCTTAGTGAACCCACTAGGTGTAGTCCCCGAGACCGTTGTCGGCTGCTTGCGTCGGCAGGGGTCTGAAGAACTTAGACTTTTATTATTGAATTTTCTGATTGTCCCTTGGTGTTTGCTGGCAGAAAACCTGTGAGATGGGGACAGCCTATGAGGCTCTCAGGGCGGAGAGGAATCAGTTCGCTGGTGAGCTTGATGCGGCCATGCTTGCAATGGCTCGCATGAAGGATGCTCTGGAGGAACGAGAGAAGTCATTGGACCATGCTCGTGAAGCGAACAAGGTGCTGACTGAGGAAGTGGAAAAGATGAGGAAACAGAGGACTGCTCTGATGGGTCAGATGGACGTGCTGAATAAACGATGCATAGCTCAGGAGAAGTACGTCAGCGACTAGGCTCGGCAGAGATGACACGTCTGGCTGGTAAGTCCTGTTTTTTGCCGAATGCTTGTCCTATGTACGTCACACTCGGCGCTTATTGTTTGCTTGCCCTTCTGTTGCATATTTTTGCATTGATGCTGAAGTTGAAGCAGCTGACGTGGAGCGGTCCATTCGCGATAACGTGCCACTCGGCGAGGACGCCAATCGGGATCTGCTCCGGGCGCACATCCGCGTGGGCAAAGTGGGTCCTTTCATCGGTCGACTGAGAGAAGTCGTCGGCCGAATTGACAAGGAGCTTTGGCCAGAAGATGAGTCGCGGCAGGAGATGGAGAACCTGATGGCTCGACTAGAGGAGATTCCGAACCGAGTGCAATCGTGGAAGAAATCTGCATCCCGTTGTGGTGCAGATGTTGCTCTGTCCCTGGTTCGAGTCCATTGCAAGGAGGTGCGCGAGGAGAAGTTGAAGACATTGAAGGTGGCCAACACGAAGAAACTTTGGTTCGAAGACTTCATGGAAACTTTCCTTGAGAGTGCTACCCGCATCGCCGACGGTATTGATCTGGACACGTTCGTAGAGCCCTCCAGTCCTGGCGTTAATCCAGAAGATGCATAAGAACACTTTTATCCTCGGTATGCCGAGTGTTGATCTGTAAGGAACTTTGGCCACTGCTGTTGGCCGTCACATTCTTAGATCGGTGCGGGTAAGCTTGATCCGCACCGAGTGAACTATCTTTGATAGAACTTTTGAATCTGAATCAAAGCTTTTGCTCTTGTGTTGCAATGTTGTTTCGAGTTTTTCTGTTTGGCGTTTCTTGGTGAAGCCAAAGTCAAACATGCGTAGCATGTAAGTGTTAGTCATGTATTTAGGCGATTCTGTATCGCAGCTAAATCTTCGAGTGTACGCTCGGAGGAAGTTGGTACTTAGGTGATTTTTGATCGCATCTAAGTCCCCGAGTGTGGCGTGAAGTGCACATTCGGAGAAAGTTATTACTTAAGTGATTCTTGATCACAGCTAAGTCCCGGAGTGTGACGTTTAGTGCATACTCGGAGAAATTTATTACTTAGGTGATTCTTGATCACAGCTAAGTCTCCGAGTGCGACGTTTAGTGCATACTCAGAGAAATTTATTACGTAGGTGATTCCTGATCACAGCTAAGTCCCCGAGTGCGACGTTTAGTGCACACTCGGAGAAATGTATTACTTAGGTGATTCTTGATCACAGCTAAGTCCCCAAGTGCGACGTTTAGTGCATACTCGGAGAAATGTACTACTTAGGTGATTCTTGATCACAGCTAAGTCCCCGAGTGCGACGTTTAGTGCACACTCGGAGAAATGTATTACTTAGGTGATTCTTGATCACAGCTAAGTCCCCGAGTGCGACGTTTAGTGCACACTCGGAGAAATGTATTACTTAGGTGATTCTTGATCACAGCTAAGTCCCCGAGTGCGACGTTTAGTGCACACTCGGAGAAATGTATTACTTAGGTGATTCTTGATCACAGCTAAGTCTCCGAGTGCGACGTTTAGTGCACACTCGGAGAAATGTATTACTTAGGTGATTCTTGATCACAGCTAAGTCCCCGAGTGCGACGTTTAGTGCACACTTGGAGAAATGTATTACTTAGGTGATTCTTGATCACAGCTATGTCCCCGAGTGCGACGTTTAGTGCACACTCGGAGAAATGTATTACTTAGGTGATTCTTGATCACAGCTAAGTCCCCGAGTGCGACGTTTAGTGCACACTCGGAGAAATGTATTACTTAGGTGATTCTTGATCACAGCTAAGTCCCTGAGTGCAACATTTAGTGCACACTCGGAGAAATGTATTACTTAGGTGATTCTTGATCACAGCTAAGTCCCCGAGTGCGACGTTTAGTGCACACTCGGAGAAAGTTAGAACTTAGGCGATTCTGGATCACAACTAAGTTTTTTTTGTGACCGGAGTCTGCGACCGCGGAAGAATTCTGAATCTATAAAAACTGAATCTTCTTTATATTATTTCATCAATACTTGTTCTTTACACTGCTTCAATCGACGATCATGTGTAGAAACGCTTCAGGAGGTCTCCGTTCCATGCACGCGGCTCATCTGTCTCCCTCTCGATGTTGTAGAGTCTGTATGCTCCGTTGTTCAACACCTTGGAGATGATGAAAGGTCCTTCCCAGTCCGGAGCCAACTTGTGGGGTCTTTGCTGATCCACTCGGAGCACCAGGTCGCCTGCTTGGAACGTGCGACTCCTGACGTGGCGTGCATGAAAACGCCACAGATCTTGTTGATAAATGGTTGAGCGAGTCAGTGCCATCTCGCGCTCCTCCTCCAGAAGGTCCACTCCATCTTGCCTTGCTTGTTCTGCTTCAGCTTCGGAGAAGAGTTCGACTCGTGGCGCATTATGAAGCAAGTCACTCGGAAGGACCGCTTCTGCTCCATAAACGAGGAAGAACGGTGATCGCCCTGTAGATCTGTTCAGGGTTGTGCGAAGATCCCAAAGTACTGAAGGTAACTCGGTGACCCATGCGCCAGCGGCGTGTCCCACCTCTCGCAGGAGTCGGGGCTTCAAACCTTGAAGAATAAGCCCATTCGCCCGCTCTGCTTGTCCATTGGATTAAGGATGTGCTACGGAAGCAAAATCCACTCGGATACCTTGGCTTGCACAGAAACCTTTGAATCTGTCCGAGTCAAAGTTTGTCCCGTTGTCTGTGATTATGCTGTGAGGTACACCGAATCTGGAGATGATGTCCCTGACAAACTTGACGGCTGTTGAGGCATCGAGTTTCTTGATGGGCTTGGCTTCGATCCATTTCGTGAACTTGTCGACTGCCACCAACAGATGTGTGTATCCCCCCTGGCCTGTCTTGAATGGTCCGACTGTGTCTAATCCCTAAACCGCAAACGGCCACACGAGCGGGATTGTCTTCAACGCAGATGTCGGCTTGTGGGACTTGTTGGAGTAGAACTGACAGCCCTCACATCGGTCGACCATATCTTTAGCCATCTCGTTCGCCTGCAGCCAGAAGAAACCATCCGTGAATGCCTTGGCGACGATTGCTCTCGAAGAGGCGTGATGACCGCAGGTCCCCGAGTGAATATCTTCCAGGATCAGCTGCCCCTCCTCTGGGGAGATGCATCGTTGGAGAACGCCTGAAACGCTCTCCTTGTACAATTGACCATCAATGACAGTGAATGACTTCGACCTGCGGACTATCTGTCTAGCCTGGACTTCGTCTTCTGGTAGTTCCTGTCTCAGGATATATGCAATGATCGGCACAGTCCAATCGGGGATGACAGCAAGAATCTCCATGACCAGATCAACCACAGCAGGCACATCGACTTCAGTCGGATCTGTTGAACTCTTTGGTTGTACTGGTTCTTCTGTAAAAGGATCTTCTTTGACTGAAGGGAGGTGAAGGTGCTCAAGGCAGACGTCACTCGGGACTGGTCTCCGAGTGGATTCGAGTTTTGCCAACTCATCAGCTGCTTGGTTCTTCAGTCTCGGAACGTGATGAAGCTCTAGACCTTCGAACTTCTTCTCAAGCTTCCTCACTGCGTTGCAATATGTGGTCATGGTGGGGTTCCTGACATCCCACTCTTTCATTACTTGATTGACTACCAAATCTGAATCGCCGTCGGCCATCAGGCGACGGACGCCGAGTGAGATGGCCATGCGCAATCCGTAGAGGAGAGCTTCATACTCTGCCTCGTTGTTGGAGGAATCGAAGTGTATCTGCAGCACGTACTTGAGTTTGTCGCCCTTTGGCGATATGATCATGACGCCGGCGTCGGAGCCATTCAACATCTTGGACCCATCAAAGAACATTGTCCAATGGGCCGAGTAGATGTGGGTCGGTTGCTGTTGTTCTACCCATTCTGCTATGAAGTCAGCCAGAGCTTGAGACTTAATAGCTTTCTTGGCCTCGAACTTGATATCGCAGTACAGCATCTCCATTGCCCACTTCGCCACTCGGCCTGACGCGTCTCGATTGTGGAGAATTTCCGACAACGGAGCATCAGAAACGACAGACACCGAGTGGTCTTGGAAATAATGAGCCACCTTCTTCGCAATCATGTAAATCCCGTAGATAAGTTTTTGATAGTGGGGATACCTCTGCTTGGAAGGAGTCAGGACCTCGGAGACGTAGTACACTGGCCGCTGAACTTTGTATGCTTTACCTTCTTCCTCTCGTTCGACTGTAAGAACAGTACTGACGACTTGATTTGTAGCCGCGATATACAGAAGAAGGGGCTCTTTACTGAGCGGAGCAGTAAGAACCGGCTGGGTGGAAAGTAGGACTTTGAGGTCGTCGAATGCGACTTGGGCTTCGTCTGTCCACTCGAAAGTATCTGATTTCTTCATGAGTCGGTACAGAGGAAGTGCTTTCTCGCCGAGTCAACAGATGAACCTGCTCAAAGCCGCTAGGCAACCTCTGAGCCGTTGGACATCGTGTATTCTGACCGACCTCTCCATTCGAACGATGGTCCCGATCTTTTCGGGGTTGACATCGATCCCTCGTTCGGAAACGAAGAAACCGAGTAACTTTCTGCTGGGAACGCCGAATGAACATTTGGCGGGGTTGAGCTTGATATCGTACCTACGAAGGTTGGCGAATGTTTTTGCCAAGTCAGTCAGCAGGTCGGAACCTTTGCTTGACTTGACTATGATATCATCCATATATGCCTCCACATTCTGACGGATCTGGTTGAGAAGGCATTTTTGGATCATGCGCATAAAGGTAGCTCCTGCATTCTTCAAACCAAATGGCATAGTGATGTAGAAGAAGCACCCGAATGGGGTGATAAAGGTTGTCTTTAATTCATCGGGGCCAAACAGCCGGATCTGATGATAGCCCGAGTAGGCATCAAGAAATGACAAACGCTCGCACCCCGCAGTCGAATCGACAATTTGATCTATGCGGGGGAGCGGAAAATGGTCCTTCGGGCAGACCTTATTGAGGTGCTTGAAGTCGATGCACATTCGGAGCGACTTGTCCTTCTTGGGCACCATGACAACATTGGCGAGCCACTCGGAGTGGTGAACCTCGCGAATGAAGTTGGCTGCCAGCAGCTTGGCCACCTCCTCCCCGATTGCTTTCCTCTTGTGCGCGGCGGACCGGCGCAAGCGCTCTCAGACGGGCCGAGCGACGGGGTCCACATGCAGTCGGTGCTCAGCCAACTCCCTGGGTACACCTGGCATGTCAGAGGGTTTCCATGCGAAGATGTCCCAGTTCTCACGGAGGAATTGGGTGAGCTCGGCTTCCTATTTAGGATCGAGGGTGGTGGAGATGTTCGTTGGGGCAGCAGTGTCGTCCGTCGGGTGAATGCTGACCTTCTTCGTCTCTCCCGCCCACTGGAACGCGGATTCTGAAGCTGGCTTCTTTGAATGCATCAGGTCGGCGGGGTCGATTGTTTTCTTGTACTCGTCGAGCTCGAGGACGGCCATCTGCTGGTCGGCGATTCTTGATCCCTGCTGTAGGCACTCTTCGGCTCGCTGTCGATTGCCCGTGATGGTGATCACGCCTTTTGGGCCTGGCATCTTCAGCTTCAAGTATACGTAACATGGATGGGCCATGAAACTCACATACGCTGGGCGGCCCAGAATTGTGTGGTAAGCGCTCTGGAAATCCACCACCTCAAACGTGAGCTTTTCCTTGCGAAAGTTCTTGTCGGAGCCGAAAACGACGTCCAACGCGATCTGGCCGAGTGACTTGGCCTTCCGTCCAGGGATGACTCCATGGAACTGCATGCTGCTCTCGCTGAGTTTGGACATCGGAATGCCCATCCCCTTGAGAGTGTCGGCGTACATGATGTTCAAACCAATGCCGCCGTCCATGAGGACTTTGCGCAGTCGGACTCCTTCTACCACCGGGTCGACGACCAGAGCTTGTCTTCCTGGGGTGGGTACATGTGCTGGATGATCCGACTGGTCAAAGGTGATCGCAGTCTGAGACCATTTGAGGAACTTGGGGCTGGTAGGGGTGGCCATGTTCACCTCCCTATTCACCAGCTTCAGTCGACTCTTGCTCTCGACGTCAACAAAAATATGAGTGTTGCATGGACTTGGGGGAACAGATCCTCCTTATCCTCCTCATCTTGTTCATTGACCTTCTCACTCGGTTGTCCTTCGCCGAACCCCTGGATCAGGAGGCGACACTGTTGAGTGGTATGCTTTGGATATATGGGGTTGCCCTCTTCGTCCATCCTTGTATGAACCGGGCATGGCTGGTCCAGGATGGGATTATTGAACTGCTTCTTCTTGGGGGTAAACTGCGCCTTCCCTTTGCCCTTGAACTTGGCATTGGTCCCGACTGCAGCTTCTGCCTGCGGAGTGGATGGAGCTTTTTGCTTTTGCTTCCGAGTGTTGCTTCCATCTCCGTCGCCGACTGTCTTGTGCTTGCCGCTTCGCATGCGGTCCTCTTATTCGCCATTTGCGTAGCGAGCTTCTATCTCCATCATCTTGCTCATGGAGATGTCACCTGTTCGGCCGAACTTCAGGTACAACTCCCTGTACCGCACGCCTGCCTTGAAGGCGCAGACTGCTTGATGCTCGGTGACGTTCTCCACCGTGTGGTAGAGAGTTGTCCAACGCTGAATGAAGTCACGCAGGGGCTCATTCGACTTCTGGACGCAATGCTGGAGCTCCACGAGGCCCGTAGGGCGCTTGCACGTCCCTTCAAAGGTCTTGATGAATACTCGGGCCAGATCTGCCCAACTGTAGATGCTCGAGGGGGCTAACTGATTCAGCCACGCTCGCGCCGAGCCGTCGAGCATCAGAGGGAGGTGCTTCATGGCGACATGGTCGTCCCCTCCTCCGATCTGGACCGCCACTCGGTAGTCGTCTAGCCACGTTTCCGGCTTGGACTCTCCTGTAAACTTACTGATTCCCGCCGCCAATCGGAAGTTGGGCGGGATGTCAGCCGAGCGGATGGCTCGACTAAAACACTCGAGACCAGACACGATGGTCCTGCTTCCACTTGGACGGTCCATATCGTGACCATCGCGGTGGGCTCGGCCCCTGTCAACCCTTCGCTGGGCGATACGACCTCTTGCGTCGGGTCTTGGGTCGTAAGTGTCGCCGACTGAACGCCGATCATCATGATGTCGGGACCCATAGGGCCCACCCTGCGGAGGGGTGCGTGAGCGGCGGCGATCTTCGTGATTTATGGAATGACTGCCTCTCCTGTGCCGCTGATGGGAACCAGGGCAGTGAACCAACCGATGCGTATTCGCATGAACAGAACTATTATGGATCCTGTTGTGCGACTGGGAGACCGCCGAATTCTGCTGCTACGCCGTGTGCAACAGGGCTCGGATCTGCTCGATCCCTCTACCAGCCTCTGAATCAGTCGGATGGAGGGAATCAGCTATCTTGGCAGCCGGAACCAAGTTGAGGAGGGGTGTGCGGAACAACTCTACGTTGCTCCGCCGAGTGTGCCGATTGGCAGATCGGCGAGGTGGGCGGCGCGCGCCGGATGTTTCGCCGACCTCGCGCTCACTTCGGCCAGCCTGAGGGGGATCTTCATGGGAGTTGGCCATGTGTACTTCTGCTGCGGGCCCGCGACCCGCATACTCGGAAGGAAACTCAGTCGGAACTGAGTCCGAGTGCTAGGACAGCGGGGCAACCACAACGGACTCTAGAACCGCCACTTGTGAAGACACGTTCTGGCGCGCTTGGGCGTGTTGCACCCAACGCTGGAGCCGCGGACGGCGAGACCGCTTGCTGCGGTGCGTGACGGCGGTGCGGGTCGACACCGGAGCCGACAGTTGGAGAAGAAGAATGCCGCGGGCGCCGGCACGGAAGTGTGTAGCCCCACGACGGGGAAGCGCCTCGACGTCGAGAGGAGCATCCCGAAGCCACACCGAATCGTCGATGATGAAGGAGAGAGTGCCGAAGAAGATCTGGTGACCCATGCTCGGACCTCCACCGGACGACATGACGAAAGGAAGTAGTCGCAAACTCGCCGGAAGTCGCTTAGACGCCTGCCCCATGGTGGGCGCCAACTGTCGTGGGTATAAGCCTGACAGTAGATGTGTAGGGTACGAAAGGGATGGGCAGAGTCTTAGCTACAGCGAGGTTGTATGAGTTCAGGCCCCTCTGCGGTGGAGGTAATAGCCCTACGTCTCAGTGCTCAGGGAGCTTGTTGTCGAGTGGAAATATGGAATACAATGAGTTGATAACCCTTGCACCAGTGGGGAAGGGTGGCTTATATAGAGTACGCTGCCCTTCAGAACGGTCGGTGCGCAGGGGTGGAATAATGGTGAATAAACACCTACGTTACAGGTAACGTACGGCCTAAATGCTAATAAAAGCGTGAGGAAACGTACGACCGTTTCCCTCCTGGGGGGTTACGATGTACACAGTGGAATCCAGTCGGTCCGATCGATACGCTCTGAATGCTCACCTTCGACTAGATGGTCGGGTGTCGGTTAGCGACTGGATGATGGACTTCCTTAGTTCAGTCGGAGCTGACAAAGGGCTTTGTCCCTTATGAAGGGTAGTCCTTGGGTAGGACCTATAGGGTAGGCTTATGACCCTACCCTAGGACTATAAGCCCATCAGTCCAGAAACGAAGATTGATATATGGGATGGTTTCATTTGGTTACCAGAAAGTTTCCGGGCATTACCGGCATTGTACCGGGAGTGACGAATGGGTTCCGGAAGTTCAGCGGGAGGGGGGAAACCCACCCGGAGGGAGCACAATGGCTTTAGGGTGGTGCACCAGCCCTTAGTGGGCTGGTGGGATAGCCCAAGAAGGCCTTGGCGCCAAGTGAAGAAAAACCAAAGAGAAAGAAAAAAGGGGAGGTGGGAAGGAAGAGAAGGACTCCACTTTCCAATCCTAATTTGAGCAGGATTCCTCCTCTCCTCCTCGCCGGCGCACCCTTGAGGGCTTGGCCCTCTAGGCAAGCCTCCTCCCCCTCCCTCCTATATATAGTGGTGATTTAGGTCTGATTTGAGACAACTTTTGCCACGTGCAACTCTACCCTAGACCACATAGTTTTACCTCTAGATCGGATTTCAGCGGAGCTCGGGCAGAGCCCTGCAGGAGTAGATCATCACCACCACTGGCGCGCCGTCACGCTGCCGGAGGACTCATCTACTTCTCTGTCTTTCTTGCTGGATCAAGAAGACCGAGATCATCGTCGAGTTGTACGTGTGCTGAACACGGAGGTGTCGTCCGTTCGGCGCTAGATCGGAACGGATCGTGGAACGGATCGCGGGACGGTCCGTGGGGCGGATCGAGGGATGTGAAGACGTTCCACTACATCAACCGCGTTTCTTAACGCTTCCTGCTGTGCGATCTACAAGGGTACATAGATCCAAATCTCCTCTCGTAGATGGACATCACCATGATAGGTCTTCGTGTGCATAGGAAATTTTTTGTTTCCCATGCAACGTTCCCCAACAAGATTGACAGAGAAATCAAAATCAGCATCATCAATGCAAATAGGAGATGAAGAAAATTTAGGATCAGGAGCAAATTTGTTCTTCATAGAATGCTTTGCAAGCAGCTTCTTAACAGAAGCAGGGTCAGAGTTAGCACACTCTGTAAGTTCCCTGCATAAATCATCATCAAGTTCAATATAATCATCATCAAGAATTCTTTCCTTGCGACCACTCAAGTCTGGGTAACCAAAAGATCTACCAATGGGGTAGCGTGTAACAGGAAGTTCAATTCCAGATTGCTTAGCAGCCTTAGCAATGTGAGACTCAATAAAATAACCAAGTAAACCAGTCTCATCAAGAGTATTAGGAGCATCATCATGAGTATCAGACATAGTGACAGACTCGGTAGAAGCAACATGTGGTGGTGGTGAAGCAAACTTACTCATAACGGAAGGTGAATCAAGCGTAGCACTAGTGCTAAGAACTGTACCTTTTCGTGTAGTGGATGGTAAAACTGGAACCTTGGGGTCTCATTTCTTACCAATAGTGAATAAATCGCATCAAGCAAAATAACTCCAAGTAGGCTTGTAAATAAAGCTATGCTCCCCGGCAACGGTGCCAGAAAATGGTCTTGATAACCCACATGTGTAGGGGATCGTAACAGTCTTTGCGAGTAATATAACCCAATTTATTGATTCGACACAAGGGGAGCCAAAGAATATTTATATGCTTCAATAGTTGAGTTGTCAATTCAACCGCACCTGAAAGATACTTGCTTGGAAACGAAATATTAGTAGCAACGGTTATATGGAAGTGATGGTGGCAACGGAAATAATAGTGGCAAAGCAACGAAAGTAAAAAAGCGAAGGTAAAGTAACTTGTAACTAGCAGGATTAAAACACTGTAGGCTAGGGAGATGGATGGTTGGTCATGGATGAGAGATATCATGTATTTAACTTGGGGCAAGGCACACAGAAAATTAATGATCATCTAGGCATATATCAAACATTAGGCATGTATCCCAAGGTAGTCGTGCGTGTTTGCAATAAGAACTTGCACAACATTTTTTGTCCTACCATCCCGCTATCAACGGGGCCAAAAGGAACTTAAGGAGATTAAGGTGCTCCTGTCAAAGAGCATCGGAACAAAGCATTAACAATCAATGGATACATGGAATCCTCAAACTATAGCCTATCCCCTTTGGTGTCCCAAGATGTCACCATTGGGATCGCCGATTCCGGACTATAATAGTGCATACTACTCATATATAGGATCTAGAACACAAATATATTCATGAAAACATAATGAATTCAGATCTGAAATCATGGCACACGGGCCCAAAGTGACAAGCATTAAGAGTAAGAAGTAGTAGCGAAGATGATAAACACCATAGTAGATGATAGGCAACATGCCCCCAACAATCCGACGAACTATTACATGATCTAACTCATCCAATCAGTACTACCCCCTTTGCCTACAACAGGGAATTACTCAAACATGATGGGGGAAGCCATGGGAGGATCATGGAGTGGTGATGGTGATGACGATGGCGACGATTTCCCCTCTCCGGAGGCCAAATCAGCCTCCAGATTAGCTCTCCCGGAGAAGAACCGAGGGTGGCGGCGGCTCCGCGTCGAGAACTTGCAAAACGAGTTCTCTTTTGGGATTTTTTCCGTCACGGGTCAAAATAGGAGCCAAGGTAGGGCACCAGAGGAGGTGGACCCCACTCAGGAAGCCTCTCGGTGTGGCCAGGGGGCACGCCGTGCCCACAGGTCGGCTGGAGGCCCTGTGGCCCCGTCTAGCCCATCTTCTGGCCCAAGGTTCCTCCCAGTGCATGGATTTTCTCTATTTTTATGGGAATTTTCCAGGACGTCTAACTATCCATTTTCCTGCACACAAGAAAACCATACATGCAGCCCTACTGAAAACAGCGTTAGTGTGGGTTTGTTTCATTCAAATCATGCAAGAATGAGGCCAAAACAATAGCAAAAGTGTTTGGTAAAGTCGATACGTTTGAGACGTATCAATCATTCCAACAAACATTAAATTACTTCAAGAATTTTAAATGTTAGCTTGTGTTATTTTTCATACACAGGTTACCTGGACGCCTCCATGCGCCATTCTCGACAAAATTCTCGACTCTCCTGCACCACGCGTCGTTACTTGACTGCCCCGCCCGTCACCACTCCGTGCGACGCATCTTCATCACCTGGTCGCCCCGCGCATCGCCACTCGGCGAGACAGACCGGCATTACTCGGTCGCTCCGTGCACCGTCACTCAGCTGCTCGCTCCTTCGTCACTCGGTCGCTCTGCACGCCGTCACTCAACTGGGCACTCCTTCGTCACTCGGTCGCTCTGCACGCCATGACTCAACTGGGCGCTCCTTCGTCAGTCGGTCGCTCCGCGCGCCGTCACTCAACTGGACGTACCTTCGTCACTCGGCTGCTCCGCGCACCGTTACTCAAACTGGACACTCCTTCGTTACTCGGTCGCTCCGCCCGCCGTCACTCAGCCAGACGCTCCTTTGTCACTCGGCTGCTCCTGCGCCATCAGACAGCTAATTCATTCTCCATATGCTTCATTCAATTAAATAGTTGTTTCCGCATCACCGAGTGCCGAGGAAGTCGCACATGACGTTCACTCGGAGGCCACGCCACCGAGTGTTCCTCTGCACTCGGTTGTTTATTTTTATGTGGGAACACTTCACTTCCGCTTTGTTTGGGTCCAGTACTCAAACGAGTTCAGTCGCATCCTTCACTTAAATGAGTACAGTCGGATCCTGCACAAGTACAAGCACCTGGCACACCCACTTGGTGTCTATGGGTGTTATTTACACAAACTATTTCAGAAAAGATCAAATTACTGTGATAAATTTTTATGTTGGTGCTACTGCAACAAAAGACCTTCCAATGGCGCTAGAAATAGGCGTGTTGATGGCACCGGGAATCCTTCTGCTACGGCTACGCCTAAAGGGACTTCCTAGGCAAATATGCAAAGGATTTCCCCCGTGGCCTTGGAGCCTTGCGTTGGTGTTCCCTCGAAGCGGAAAGGGTGATGTAGCGCAGCGGTGGTAAGTATTTCCCTCAGTTTGAGAACCAAGGTATCGATCCAGTGAAGGAGTATCACAAGTGCCTACACAAACACAAAAAGCTTGCTCCCAACGCTATGAAGGGGTTGTCAATCCCTTATAGATTGTTCGCCAAGTGAGAACTGAAAGCAACAAAGTAACAAAGAAACGTAAAAGCGAAAGTGGAAACGATAGGTGTGAATAGACCCGGGGGCCGTAGTGTTTACTAGTGGCTTCTCTCATGAAAGCAAGTACTGTCGAGCAATTGATAGAACCGCGCAAAGTCGTGACGTCATCTGTGGCAATGATTATATCTATAGGCATCACGTCCAAAACAAGTAGAACGATACTTTCTGCATCTACTACTATTACTTCACACGTCGATCGCTATCCAGCATGCATCTAGTGTATTAAGTCTGAAAGAACAGAGTAACGCCTTAAGCAAGATGACATGATGTAGATGGACAATCTCATATCTACGACAGAGCCCACCTTGTTACCCTTGATGGCAACTACACGATGTGTGCCTTGCTGCCCCTACTGTCACTGGGAAAGGTCACCACACGGTAAGAACCCAAAACCAAGCACTTCTCCCATTGCAAGAATCATAGATCTAGTTGGCCAAACAAAACCCAAGACTCGGAGAGACTTACAAGGATATCAAATCATGCATATAAAAAATCAGCAAAGACTCAAATATATATCATAGATAATATGATCACAAATCCACAATTCATCGGATCTCAACAAACACACCGCCAAAGAGGATTACATCGGATAGATCTCCATGAAGATCATGGAGAACTTTGTATTGAAGATCCAAGAGAGAGAAGAAGCCATCTAGCTACTAACTACGGACCCGTAGGTCTGAAGTGAACTACTCACGAGTCATTGGAGGGGCGATGATGTTGATGTAGAAGCCCTCCAACTCCAAAGTCCCCTCCGGCAGGGCACCGGGAAGGGTCTCCAGATGAGATCTCGTGGAAACGGAAGCTTGCGGCGACGGAAAAGTATTTTCGTGGATCCCCTGATTTTTTGTTGTATTTTAGGGAATATATAGGCGAAGGATCTAGGTCAGGGGGGCGCCAGGGAGGCCACAAGCCTACCATCCGCCGCCCCCTGGTGGCGGATGGGGGGCTTGTGGGCTCCCTGTAGCCCTCGTGGCTTGGCCACAAGCCCCCTGATCTTCTTCCGTTTGGGAAAAATTTAATTCGGGGATTTTATTCCGTTTGGAATCCGTTCCAAAATCAGATCTTAAAAGAGCCAAAAACACAGAAAAAACAGGAACTGGCACTTGGCATGGAATTAATAAGTTAGTCCCAAAAAAGATATAAAAGGTACATAAAACATCAAAAGATGACAAGATAACAACATGAAACCATCAAAAATTATAGATACATTTGAGACGTATCAGTTGGCTTGTGCTATTTTTCATACAAAGGTTACGCGATCACTAGACGCATCCATGCGCCATCCTCGTCGGTACTCACGCTCAGTCGCCGCAACGATCATTCATGTGTTTTCATGTGTTCGGAAGCCCCTTCGATGACGTATTGGACACGGCCGCCCCGCGTGCCGTCAGTGGGTCAGACGCCTCCTCGACATACATCACTTCGCCGCCTCACGCGTTGCCACTCACCCAGACTTGTCTACCTCACTCGAATGCCCCGTGCATCGCCACTCCGTGTGGCACGTCTTCATCACGCGGCCGCCCCGTGTGCCACCGGTCAGCTTAGCTGTGATTCTGTATCGCCTAAGTTAAAACTACTTCGAGTATGGACATGCTCCACAATCGGGAACTTAGCTACAACTCTGTATCGCCTAAGTTAAAAACAACTCTGAGTGCGAACATGATCCACACTCGGGGGCTTAGCTGCGACTCTGTATCGCCTAAGTTAAAAACTACTCCGAGTACGGACATGCTCCACACTCGGGGGCTTAGCTGCGACTCTGTATCGCCTAAGTTAAAAACAACTCTGAGTGCAGACATGCTCCACACTCGGGGGCTTAGCTGCGCTCTATATTGCCTAAGTTAAAAACTACTCTGAGTACGGACATGCTCCACACTCGGGGACTTAGCTGCGATTCTGTATCGCCTAAGTTAAAAACAACTCTCAGTGCGGACATGCTCCACACTCGGGGGCTTAGCTGCAACGCCGTATCGCCTAAATTAAAAACTACTCCGAGTACGGACATGCTCCACACTCGGGGGCTTAGATGCGACTCCGCATCGCCTAAGTTACGGACACGCTCTACACTCGGAGGCTTAGTTGTGACTCTATATTGCCTAAGTTAAAAACTACTCCGAGTACGGACACGCTCTACACTCGGAGGCTTAGTTGTGACTCTATATTGCCTAAGTTAAAAACTACTCCGGGTACGGACAAGCTCCACACTCGGGGGCTTAGCTGCGACTCCGTATCGCCTAAGTTAAAACTACTCCAAGTACGGACACGCGCCTTACTCAAGAACTTAGCTGCGAGTCTGTATTGCCTTAGTTAATAACAACTCTGAGTGTGGACATGCTGCACACTCGGGGACTTAGTTGCGACTCCGTATCGCCTATGTTAAAAACTACTCCGAGTACAGACCGCTCCACACTCGGGAACTTAGCTGCGACCCCGTATCGCCTAAGTTAACAAAATACACTCGAAGACTTGACTTTGATCCAGTAATCATATAATGCTAACTCAACAAACATTCAACATGACGAGCACTGGAAGACTTAAACCCTCTGCCGGACTCATCTAGTTCAACAGAGGCTCGGGGACTACACCCAGTGGGTGCACTGAGCGTGCCCCCACTGGAAGAGAAATACTAAAAAGAAACATTCTGCTTGGTCAGGTCCAGCAATAACATTCAAGTTCAACAGATTCAACAGATTCCAACCGACTACCAGCAATCAGTCAGAGTCTCAAGATCCTGTTGGTCAATCGGATCTACTTCAATTCTCAAGTTCATTGGGACGTACTACTCAACAGAATCGATTGGGGCAAATGATCAAGACTTCAATCAACACACAATTCTGCAAGGCCGTGAAGCACGTTCAAGTTCGGTCTGCTGCTACAAGATTTACATCGACACCTTCATCACTCGGACCCTGATCCATTCGGGGGCTAATGACGGGGGTATAGCCTTAGGGTAGGGTCATAGGCCTGACCTATACGTCCTACCCAAGGGAACCTCATTATTAGTTTAAGGACTACAAGGGAAAATCTGACTGGATTGCGACAACATCTAATCCACTCGGTACGGATCTACTCGGACAAGTGCATTCCATCCACTCGGATGACAGTCCACCACTCGGCCGTATGACTCACTCGGGTATGCAAATACCAACGGTAGCCAAGGCAGTCGAAGCATAGAGGAGGCTCTATAGTGGGCTGACAATATGGCATCAATGCCCCATCTTGTAACATAAGAGGTGAGGGGTGGCACACTCTATATAAGCCACCCCTCCACATAGCTAGGTACTAGCTTCTTATCCCCCGACGGGCTCATTCTTCCCTTAGAGCTCTGGCTCTCTCTAGTCTCAGGACTTAGCTAGGAGATACGTTCTCCCCTCTCTCAAATATATCATGTAACTCATGTCCATGATGGATAAAACAAAGCCTCTCCAGAGCATGAGACGTAGGGTTGTTATCTCCACCGTGAGAGGCCCGAACTCGCTAAAACCATCGTCTCACCCATTTGCATCTCGATAGATCATGCTCCTTTATCCTACCCCTTTCTATTGTCGAAATCGTGACCACGACACCAGCCGCCAGGGAAGGTCGTGGTTGCCTCTCTCCCACCAGCCCATAACACGCGTATGTGTCACCACTCATTGTCGTAGCAGCCACCTCCTCTCCACGGTCACCATTACCGCAACATCCCCTTGTTTTGGTTGTAGCACACAAACACCATGGTTGCGGCATTCAATCGTCGCAGTCACGACAGTCATAATGTACCCTTGTCGCCATTGTGGCATGCGAGGAACGTGGTTGTAGCACACGGACGTTGTAGTCTCAGCTTAAACGCAAGTTGGTCGCAACATTGGCGGGGTGCGGTCCAGCATATCCATCTGCCAGTTGTAACATCGTGGGCTGGCGATCGCACCATCCTTATATGTATATCATAGCATCGTGGGATGCAGGATCGATCCCACCATACCCGTATGTTTGTCGTAGCATTATGGGGACATGTAGAAAGCAGTAATAATAAACTTAGTGATACGATCAAATGTTATGCTTACGGTTGGGTCTTGTCCATCACATCATTCTCCCAATGATGTGATCCCATTATCAAGTGACAAATCATGTTTATGGTTAGGAAACCTTAACCATCCTTGATTAACGAGCTATTCTAGTAGAGGCTCACTAGCGACACAGTGTTGTCTATGTATCCACACATGTATCTGAGTTTCCAGACAATACAATTATAGCATGGATAATAAATGATTATCATGAACAAGTAAATATGATAATAACCACTTTATTATTGCCTCTAGAGCATATTTCCAACAGCCTCCCACTTGCACTAGAGTCAATAATCTAGCTTTACAATGTAATGAATCTAACACCCATAGAGTTCTCGTGTTGATCATGTTTTGCTCATGAGAAAGGTTTAGTCAACAGGTCTGCAACATTCAGATCCATATGTACTTTCGCAAATGTTTATGTCATTCTCCCTAATGTAATCGCGGATGGAAGTCCTCATGTTAAACCTGGACTCCTTGGCCAGAGCAATGGTACTAGTGTTGTCACAAAAGAGGGTCACTGGATCCAGTGCACTGGGCACAACTCTAAGATCTATCATGAACTGCTTCATCTAGACACCTTCCTTCGCTGCTTTCGAAGCAGCTATGTACTCTGCCTCACATGTAGAATTTGCTACCACGCTTCTCTTGGAACTACACAAGCTGACGGGTCCACCATTTAGAATAAATACATATCCGATTTGAGACTTGGAGTCATCCGGATCTGTGTGAAAGCTAGCATCGATGTAACCCTTTATGATGATCTCTTGATCACCTCCATAAACGAGAAACATATCATTAGTCCTCTTTAGGTACTTAAGGATATTTTTTACCGTTGACTAGTGTTCCACTCCTGGATCACTTTGAAACCTTCTAGCCATACTTATGGCAAGGCTTACATCTCGTATTGTGCACAACATTGCATACATGATAGAGCCTATGGCTGAGGCATAGGGGATGACACTCATCTTTTCTCTATCCTTTATAGTTGCTGGGCATTGAGTCTAACTCAACTTCACACCTAGCAGGACAGTCAAGAACCCTTTTTTGGACTGATCCATTTTGATTTTCTTCAAAACCTTATCAAGGTATGTGCTTTGTGAAATCCCTATTAAGCGTCTCGATTTATCTCTATAGATCTTGATGCCTAATATGTAAGCAACTTCTCCAAGGTCTTTCATTGAAAAACTCTTGTTCAAATATATCTTCACGCTTTCCAAAAGTTATATATTGTATCCAATCAGCAGTATGTCATCCACATATAATATTAGAAAGGCTATAGAGCTCCCACTCACTTTATTATAATTACAAGCTTCTCCATAAACTTGTATCAACCCACGCGCTTTGATCACCTCATCAAAGCGAAGATTCCAACTCCGAGATGCTTGCACCATGATATGTCTCCAACCTATGTATGATTTTCGATTGTTCCATGTTGTTATATTATCATTCTTGGATGTTTTATGATCATTTTATATCAAATTTATATCATTTTTTGGGACTAACCTATTGACATAGTGCCTAGTGCCCGTTGTTGTTTTTTGTTGTTTTTTTATTCACAAAAAATCCATATCAAATGAGGTCCAATTGCCACAAAATTTATGAAGCATTTTTGTGGACCAGAAGGAAACTTTGGAACCAAGAATGAGCAGAAGGCAAGGCCCAGGGGGGCAACTAGACATCAGGGCGAGGCTTGGTGTCTAGTGGGGCCCTCGGGAAGCTTCTCCACCGCCTTTGAGCTCTATAAATACCCCAATATTCAGCAAACCCTAGAGGAGTCGATGGGAAATTGTTTCAGTCGCCGCAAGTTCCAAAGCCACGAAATCCAATCCAGAGCCCGTTCTGGAGAGGAACACAATCACGGAGGGGTTCACCATCCTCATTGGTGCTCCTTTGATGATGCGTGAGTAGTTCATATCAGACCTACGGGTCCGTAGGCAGTAGCTAGATGGTTTTTTCTCTCGTTTTGTTTCTCAATACAATGGTCTCTTGGAGATCCATATGATGTAACTTCTTTTTTGCGGTGTGTTTGTTAGGATCCGATGAATTGTGAGTTTATGATCAGATCTATGAGAACATATTCATGCTTGATTATTATAGCCTCGTATTTCTTCTCTGATATTTGGTTTTTGTTTGACCAACTTTATCTCTTATCTTGTAATGGGAAGAGGTGCTTTGTGATGGGTTCGATCTTATGGTGCTCAATCTCAGTGACCGAAAGAGACATGGCACACATGTATCATTGCTATCAAGGATTAAACGATGGGGTCTATTCCTACATGAATGTCTCTTGTCTACATCATGTCATCGTCCTTAAGGCATTACTCCATTTCTCCATGAACCCCATACACTAGATGCATGCTGGATAGCGGTCGATGTGTGGAGTGACAGAAGTAGATGCAGGAAGAAGTCAGTCTACTTATCTTGGACATGATGCCTATATACATGATCATTGTCTTGAATATAGTCATAATTATTTGCTATTATATCAATTGCCCAACAGTAATTTATCTACCCACCGCTTGTTGTTTTCTCGAGAGAAGCCACTAGTGAAACCTATGGCCCCGGGTCTACTTCACATCATCTATCTGCAATCTCTACTTTGCTCTTTGCGTTTCTACTTTTATTTGCTCTTTTGTTTTAAGATCTATATTATCGAAAAAACAAAATACCTTGATGTGTTCTATTTGCTATCACTCTTATTTGCATCTATCAATCTATCCTTACTTTACTCACGAGGGATTGACAACCCCTCTACGCATTGGGTTACGAGGTTTGCTATTTGTGTGCAGGTGCTGCTTACATAGTCTCGTGGATCTTCCTACTGGATTGATACCTTGCTTTCTTAACTGAGGGAAATACTTGTCGTCGCTGTGCTATCACCCTTTAAGCTTGGAGGGAGAATCGATGCACCTACGAGGAGTCAAGATTTCTAGCGCCGTTGTCGGGGAAGATCAAGTCAAGATCTATGAGGTTCCTACATACAAATCTCATCTCCTTGCAATTACATTATTTGTCATTTGCCTCTCATTTTCCTCTCCCTCACTTCACAAAATTTTGTCTTTTTATTTACCATATTTTCCATGTCGTTTTCTTGACGAATCTCTTGTTTGGATGATCATTATGTCTTGTATTACTATTACTCCTTTGTCACCAGATTTTGAAGTCTTGTGCTTCAAACAGAAACAAGGAGAAAATTTGAAAGATGTCTGGTATAGGTTGATGGAATATTATCGTTGTTTGCAATTTAAAATGAGGTGCAAAGATCTTGCTCCATAATTTTTATATAGGATTGAACATGCATCACAGAACACTTCTAGATTTTGCCGCTAAAGGAAATTTTGTTGAGATTGATGCTAATGTTGCTTATGAAATAATAGAGGGGATATTGGGGGTTCCTCCGTTCAAAAAATGATTTACTTTTACACAAGAAGGAGCTCAAATATTAGACAAATTGGGGGATCTAGAGGAAATTTTTGTTGAATTGCAAAAATCTTACGAACCTCTCAAAAATCTTACGAACCACTCAAACATATTAGCATGAATACTTTGATTACCTTGTGTAATAAGCGTTTGGATATTTTGGATATTGTGGACTCTTTTCCTAAGAATATTGGAAAACATAAGGATCCACCTAGGTTTGATAAAGCCCTTACAAAGATACCAAAAACTAAAGATGGTAATACCTGAATCTATGCTATATGCCTAGCTAGGGGCGTAAAACGATAGCGCTTGTTGGGAGGCAACCCAATGAATAAAATTTATTTTCACTTTTATTTTCTGTTCTTGAGTGTTTTCACAATTATTCTACTGTTATAATTGTGTTTTTTGTATTTTATTTAGTGTTTGTACCAAGCAAAGCCTTTGTGATCATGTGGGGTATTAGTTGTTTTAATCCTATTGAAAAACACAAACTTTTGCGACCAGTAGAAACAATCCTAAAAATCAAAGAAATGTAAAAAGTGTATGAAGCTTTTACACAAGATTAATATACAAATTACCTAAATTTTCCTATTTGTTTCGATTTTTTTGATTTGAAGAAGTATAAGTAAATTTTGAATATTTACAGACCATTTTGTTTTAACAGATTCTATTTTCTTTGCGTTATGTGCTTATTTTAATGATTCTATAGTTTGTATTGGGGGCATAAGCCATGGTAAAGTTATAATATAGTAGGTATAATGCAAAAACAAAATTGTAATGAGTTTTCAATAGTAGCTATAGTAAAGTTTGGTTTTCTTATACTAACGGATCTCACGAATTTTTGTTGAGTTTTGTGTGATTGAAGTTCTCAAGTTTTGAGTGAGATCACAATGAATGATGGAATAAGGAGTGATAAAAGCCCAAGCTTGGGGATTCCCCATGGTGCCACAAGGAAATATCTAAGGAGTACCAAGCAGCTAAGCTTGGCGATGCCCCAAAAGGCATCCCCTCTTTCTTCTAGAAGCCATCGGTAATTTTACTTGGAGCTATATTTTTATTCATCACATGTCATGAGTTTTGCTTGGAGCATATAGTATCATTTGTGTCTTTGATTTATTTTCTGGTTAGTTTATCATAATAAACCTTGTTGTACACACCCAATTGAGAGAGCTAAATTATGCTATGATTTGTTAGAATCGCTCTTTATGCTTCACTAAAGTTTTTTGAGCCATGTAATTGCTCAAGTGCTTCACTTATATCTTTTTGAGCATGGTGGTGCTATTATTTTGAAGAAATTTGCTCCCATGTTTCACTAAGATTATTTTGAGAGTTGCTGAAATTTTAAAGAAATCCTCTCTTGCTTCACTTATACTCCCTCCATCCCAATATAAGTGACTCGAATTTGTACTAACTTTAGTACAAACTCGAATCACTTTTGAGTCACTTATCTTGGGATGTAGGGAGTATAATTTTGGGAGTTGAAAATTTTAAATAAAATTGTGCTCTCGTTCTTCACTTATATTTGTTTGAGAGATTGTTATTTGCATTGGAAATTTGATTTAGATGAAAATTAGTCTAAAAGTGATGAATATCCAAGAAAGATATAATAAAAAGTTTCATGAAGATCATTGGATATTAAGCTTGATTCTTTGCAATAGTTTTGCGATATGAAGATAGTAATATGTGAGTTATGTTGATGAGTAATTATGCTCTAGTAAGAATATTGGTGCTAAGGTTTTTGATTCCCTATGCATGCACATGAAGTCAATAATTATGCTATGAAATTACATCCTACTTGTGTTGCATTATTCGGTGTTAGTTATGTTTAATGTTCACTTATGATGATTTTGTTCCTGGGTTGGGCGCTTCTCAATCTATTTGCTAGCCTTCACTTATAGTAAGCAAGAATGCTGCTTGTCCATCCAAATCCTAAACCCAAAGTTGTGCCAAATGAGTCCACCATACCTACCTATATGCGGTATTTCAATGCCGTTCCAAGTAAATTCTTCTGCTACGGCAACAAAAGTCCTTCCCCAGCAACGCCAGGAAATCTTCTTGCTACTTCTCTTGCTTGCGTCGGTTTTTCCCTTGAAGAGGAAAGGGTGATGCAGCACAGGAGTAGTAAGTATTTCCCTTAGTTTGAGAACCAAGGTATCAATCCAGTAGGAGAATTTCGTCAAGTCCAGAGTACCTGCGCAAACACAAAAGAGCTTGCACCCAACGCTATAAAGGGGTTGTCAATCCCTTCAAGATTGATTGCAAAGTGAGATCTAAAGGCGGAAAGTGCAACTAAGAAAACGTGTAAGGCTGAAAATATGGTGTGGAATAGACCTGGGGGCCATAGTGTTCACTAGAGGCTTCTCTCAAAATAGAAAGTATTACGGTGGGTGAACAAATTACTGTCGAGCAATTGATAGAACCTCACAAAGTCATAACGCTATCTAAGGCAATGATCATACATATAGGCATCACGTCCGAGACAAGTAGACCGATACTTTCTGCATCTACTACTATTACTCCACACATCGACCGCTATCCAGCATGCATCTAGTGTATTGAGTTCATGACGAACAGAGTAATGCCTTAAGCAAAATGACATGATGTAGAGGGATAATCTCAAACCAATGATGAAAACCCCAACTTTTTACCCTTGATGACAACAACATGATGCGTGCCTTGCTACCCCTTCTGTCACTGGGTGAGGTCACCGCACGGTATGAACCCAAAACCAAGCACCTCTCCCATTGCAAGAATCATAGATCTAGTTGGCCAAACATAACCCACAACTCGAAGAGAATTACAAGGATATGAAATCATGCATAACAGAGATCACAAGAGACTAGAATAAGATTCATAGATAATCTGATCATAAATCCAGAATTCATCGGATCACGACAAACACACCGCAAAAGAAGATTACATCAGATAGATCTCCATGAAGATCATGGAGAACTTTGTATTGAAGATCCAAGAGCGAGAAGAAGCCATCTAGTTACTAGCTATGGACCCGTAGGTCTATGGTGAACTACTCACGCATCATCGGAGAGGTCATGGTGTTGATGAAGAAGCCCTCCGTATCTGAATCCCCCCTCCGGCAGGGCACCAGAACGTGCCCCAGATGGGATCTTGCGGAGACAGAAGCTTGCGGCGGCGGAAAAGTACTTTCGATGATCTCCTGATTTTTTATGGGATTTTAGGGAATATATAGGCGCAAAACCTAGGGCAGAGGTGGCCCAGGGAGCCCACAAGCCAGGGAGGCACGGCCCCCCTGGCCACGCCATGAGGGCTTGTGGGGTCCCTGCAAGCCCCCTGTCCTGATTCTTCGGCTTCCTAATCTTTTTCTGTTTTGGAAAAAATCTTTTTGGCAGTTTCATTCCATTTGGACTCCGTTCAAAATTCTTCTCTGAAAGGGGTCAAAAACATGGAAAAAACAGGAACTGGCACTTGGCACTGAGTTAATAAGTTAGTCACAAAAAATATATAAAAGGCATGCAAAACATCCAAAGTTTGACAAGATAATAGCATGAAAGCATAAAAAATTATAGATATGTTGGAGATGTATCAAGCATCCCCAAGCTTAACTCCTGCTCGTCCTCAAGTAGGGAAGTGATAAAGACTGAATTTTTGATGTGGAATGCTACCAAGCATAGTTGGCCTTTGCAACTTCTTTCACGTGACATGAATGTTCAGATCCGTAAGATTCGAAACAATAGTTTGCTATTGACATGAAAACAATAATACTTCAAGCAAACTAGCAAGGCAATCATGAACTTTCAAAATAACAAGGCCAAGGAAAGTTATCCCTACAAAATCATATAGTTTGGCTATGCTCCATCATCCTCACACAACTAATGTAAATCATGCACAACCCCGGTATTGGCCAAGTAATTGTTTTCGCACTCTTACTTTCTCAAACCTTTTGTAACTATCACGCAATACATGAGCATGAGCCATGGATATAGCACTATAGGTGGAATAGAGTGTGGTGGTGGTTGTGAGATAAAAAGGAGGAGATGGTCACATTGACTCGGCGTATCAAAGGGATATGGAGATGCCCATTAATAGATATCAATGTGAATGAGTAGGGATTGCCATACAAGGGATGCACTAGAGCTACAAGTATGTGAAATCTCAAAAGGAAAACTACTGGGTGTGCATCCAACTTGCTTGCTCATGAAGACCTAGGGCAGTTTTGAGGAAGCCCATCATTGGAATATACAAGCCAAGTTATATAATGAAGATTCCCACTAGCATATGGTAGTGGCAAAGCAAGAAGCTCTCAATCATGAAGAACATGGTGCTATTATGAAGCACAAGTGTGGAAAAAGATAGTAGCATTGTCCCTTCTCTCTTTTTCACTCTTTTTTTATTTATTTGGGCTCTTTGGCCTCTTTTTCCCCCTTTTTTGTATGGGATTTTTTGCTTTTTTTTATTTCCTCACATGGGACAATGCTCTAATAATGATGATCATCACACTTTTATTTACTCACGGCTCAAAACTTAGAACGATGATGACTCTATAGGAAATGCCTCCGGCAGTGTACTGGGATGTGCAACGATCTAGCTTGGCGTATGAAGTTGAAACATCTCGCTAGCTATCTTACGATCATGCAATGGAAATATGAGAGTGACAGCACAAGTCATGAGACGGAACGGTGGGAGTTCCATGGGAATATATCTCGGAATGGCTATGAAAATGCCATAGTAGGTAGGTATGGTGGCTGTTTTGAGGAAGGCATATGGTGGTTTGTGTACCGGCAAAAGTTGCGCGGCACTAGAGAGGCTAGCAATGGTGGAAGGTGAATGTGCATCTATACCATGGACTCGCATTAGTCATGAAGAACTCACATACTTGTTGCGAAAGTTTTTATTAGAAATCAAAACAAAGTGCTAAACGCATACTCCTAGGGGAAGGGTTGGTAGGTGTTAACCATTGTGCGGTCCCGACCTCAACACAAAGGATGACAATCAATAGATCAATTATGCTCCGACTTCCTAACATAGTGGTTCACCATACGTGCATGCTATGGGAATCACTAACTTCAACATAAGTATTTCTAGATTCACAACACCCTACTAACATAACTCTTAATATTACCAAATTCACGTCTCAAAACTAATTGAGAGGAATCAAGACTTATCTTTCTACTCAATGCACATGAAGATGGAGGTTTTTGTATCCTCTTTGGGTACCTATCATCTTTGGGAATAATTTCATAGCATAAGCCAACTACCAAGTCACGCACCGTCGTGCTCTAAAAGATATAAGTGAAGCACATAGAGCAAAATTATCTAGCTCAAAAGATATAAGTGAAGCACTATGAGCATTCTAGCAAAATCACGATGAATGCATGTCTCTCTCTCTAAAAAGGTGTGAAGCAAGGATGATTGTGACAAAACAAAAAGAAAAGACTCCTACGATACAAGACGCTCCAAGCAAAACATATATCATGTGGTGAATAAAAATATAGCTCCAAGTAATATTACCGATGGATTGGAGATGAAAGAGGGGATGCCTTCCCGGGGCATCCCCAAGCTTAGGCTTTTTGGTGTCCTTGAATTTGGATTGGGATGCCTTGGTCATCCCCAACCTTGAGCTCTTTCCACTCCTTATCTCTTTGTCTATGAGAACATCACCCAAAACTTGAAAACTTCACAACACAAAACTTAAACAGAAACTTGTGATAACATTAGCACAAGAAAACAAACTACCACTTCTATTGGTACTGTAGCAAACTTGAATTCTATATATTTTGGTGTTGGGCTAGTGTATTCTCACTTTTCCATGGCTAGTACCCCCCCCACCCCCCGATACTAACCATAGTTTTATCAAAACAAGCAACCAACTCAACAAAAACAGAATCTGTCAAAAACAGACCAGTCTGTAGCAATATGTATACTTCATATATGTCTGGTACCTCAAAAAATCTGAAAACTTACGATTGCCTGGGAAAAAGTAAGATCAACCAGCAGCAAAAACAATCAACTCAAAATCTCTTTCTGAATAAAAATCAAAAATCATCTCGTGAGAGAAAAGTTTCTGTCTTTTTTCAGCAGGATCAAACAACCATTACCAAGACCAGTCATAAAGGTTTTGCTTGGCTCAAACACAAAAAGAAACACAGAAAACACAATCACAACAGAATTACGATGATGTGAACGCAACAAAACAGAAAGAAAAAAAGATAAATTCATTGGGTTGCCTCCCAACAAGCGCTATTGTTTAACGTCCTTAGCTAGGCATAAAAGTGATCGAATCACGTATCGTCGTCTTTGGTGCTCAAACCATAAGTGGCCCACATCATGGATTCATAAGGAAATATTATTTTATTTCTAGGAAAGTGTTCCATGCCCTTCTTTAAAGGAAATTGAAATCTAATATTCCCTTCCTTCATATCAATGATAGCACTGATAGTCCTTAGGAAAGGTCTACCAAGAATAATAGGGCATGTAGGATTGCAATAAATGTCAAGCACAATGAAATCCACGGGTACATAGTTCCTATTTGCAATAATAAGAACATCATTGATCCTTCCCATGGGTTTCTTGACAGTAGAATCCGCAAGATGCAAATTAAGAGAACACTCTTCAATCTCATTAAAACCCAGAACATCACATAAAGACTTTGGAATCGCGGAAACACTAGCACCCAAATCACACAAAGCATTGCATTCATAGTTTTCGATTTTGATTTTGATGGTAGGTTCCCACTCATCATGAAGCTTTCTAGGGATAGAGACTTCCAATTCAAGTTTCTCTTCAAGATATTTTATCATAGCTTCGACGATATGATCGGTAAAGGCCTTGTTTTGGCTATAAGTGTGTGGATAGTTTAACATGGATTGCATCAAGGAAATGCATTCAATCATGGAGCAACTATCATAATTGAATTCCTTGAAATCCATGGTAGTAATTTCATTACTACTCAAAGTTTTAATATCTTCTACTCCACTTTTAATGCTTTTAGCATCAAGATAGATGGACTCCGAATGATTGGGGCACTTTTCAACCAAAGTGGATTCATATCCAGCCCCATAATCATTAGGTTTGTCACAAGAAAACAAAGATTCAATGGGAGTCACACCAAGTACTTTAAGATCTTCCTGATTCTTATCACGAGAACATGTCTTTTTAAGCCATTCATGTCTAGCACGAATTTGGGCGGTTCTTTCTTTGCTCTCAATCATGGAGACATGCATAGCTTTCAAAGTTTCATCCATATTGATCTTGGGAGGAGCACATCTAACTTTCAAAGCATCAACATAACTAGACATTCTATCGACGCTCTTAGCTAAATCGTCAATTTTGAGTAGCTTTTCCTCTATGGACGCATTGAAAATCTTTTGTGAGTTGATGAACTCTTTGATATTACTCTCTAGATCAGAGGGTAATCTATTGTAATTTTCATGAGTATTGTTGTAGGAGTTGCCAAAGTTATTAGAGAAGTTACTAGGAAAAGGCCTAGGAACATAGTTTGCTCTAAAAGCATTGTTGTTGCCAAAACTATTCCTACCAACAAAATTAACGTCCAAGCTAGCGTTGCTACTCTCAATCAAGGAAGACAAGGGCATATCATTAGGATATAAAGGAGCACTTATACTAGCAACCAAATGCATTAACTCATCCATCTTAGCACTCAACGAGTTAATTTCTTCTATAGTGTGTACCTTCTTACTAGTAGGTGACCTTTCAGTGTGCCATTGAGAGTAGTTCGTCATGATGTTGTCTAGTAGTTTTGTGGCTTATCCTAATGTGATTTCCATGAACGTTCCACCTGAGGCGGAGTCCAAGATATTTCTAGAAGCGGAATTCAAGCCAGCGTAGAAGATTCGAATAATCATCCAAAGACTCAAGCCATGAGCGGGACAATTTCTAATCATCAATTTCATTCTCTCCCAAGATTGTGCAACATGTTCATGATCAAGTTGCTTGAAATTCATGATATCATTACGGAGAGAGATAATCTTAGCCGGCGGAAAATACTTGGATATATAAGCATCTTTGCACTTATCCCAAGAATCGATACTATTTTTGGGCAAAGACGAAAACCAAGTTTTTGCGCGATCTCGCAAAGAGAAAGGAAAAAAGCTTCAATTTAATCACATAATTATCCACATCTTTCTTCTTTTGCATATCGCAAAGCTCAATGAAGGTACTGAGATGGGATGCGGCATCTTCACTAGGAAGGCTGGAGAATTGCTCTTTCATAACAAGATTCAGCAAAGCGGCATTGATTTCGTATGACTCCGCACTAGTGGCGGGAGCAATCGGAGTACCAATAAAATGATTATTATTATTATTCGAGAAGTCACAAAGTTTGGTGTTTTCATTCATGGTGACTTCAGCAAGCAAGCAAGCACACAAGCGAACAAAGAGCAATCAAGAAAAAGGGCGAACGAAAAGGCAAACGAAAAAGGCAAATTGTGAAGTGGGGGAGAGGAAAACGAGAGGCAACTGGCAAACAAAGTAAATGCAAGAGATGAGTTTGAGACACCTACTTGGATGAGCTCTTGACTTGATCCTCCCCGGCAACGGCGCCAGAAATTCTTCTGCTACGGCAACAGAAGTCCTTCCCCGACAACGCCAGGAATTCTTCTTGCTACTTCTCTTGCTTGCGTCTGTTTTTCCCTTGAAGAGGAAAGGGTGATGCAGCACAGGAGCAGTAAGTATTTCCCTCAGTTTGAGAACCAAGGTATCAATCCAGTAGGAGAATCTCGTCAAGTCCAGAGTACGTGCGCAAACACAAAAGAGCTTGCACCCAACGCTATAAAGGGGTTGTCAATCCTTTCAAGATTGATTGCAAAGTGAGATCTGAAGGCGGAAAGTGCAACAAAGAAAAAGTATAAGGCTGAAAATATGGTGTGAGTAGACCCGGGGGCCATAGTGTTCACTAGAGGCTTCTCTCAGAATAGCAAGTATTACGGTGGGTGAACAAATTACTGTCGAGCAATTGATAGAACCGCGCAAAGTCATGACGATATCGAAGGCAATGATCATACATATAGGCATCACGTACGAGACAAGAAGACCGATACTTTCTGCATCTACTACTATTACTCCACACATCGACCGCTATCCAGCATGCATCTAGTGTATTGAGTTCATGACGAACAGAGTAACGCCTTAAGCAAAATGACATGATGTAGAGGGATAATCTCAAACCAATGATGAAAACCCTATCTTTTTACCCTTGATGGCAACAACACGATGCGTGCCTCGCTACCCCTTCTGTCACTGGGTGAGGTCACCGCACGGTATGAACCCAAAACCAAGCACTTCTCCCATTGCAAGAATCGTAGATCTAGTTGGCCAAACAAAACCCACAACTCGAAGAGAATTACAAGGATATGAAATCATGCATAAGAGAGATTAGAAGAAACTCAAATAAGTTTAATAGATAATCTGATCATAAATCCACAATTCGGATCTCGACAAACACACCGCAAAAGAAGATTACATCGGATAGATCTCCATGAAGATCATGGAGAACTTTGTATTGAAGATCCAAGAGAGAGAAGAAGCCATCTAGTTACTAGCTATGGACCCGTAGGTCTATGGTGAACTACTCAGGCATCATCGAAGAGGTCATGGTGTTGATGAAGAAGCCCTCCGTATCCGAATCCCCCCTCCGGCAGGGCACCAGAACGTACCCCAGATGGGATCTTGCGGAGACAGAAGCTTGCGGCGGCGGAAAAGTACTTTCGATGATCTCCTGATTTTTATGGGATTTTAGGGAATATATAGGCGCAAAACCTAGGGCAGAGGTGGCCCAGGGAGCCCACAAGCCAGGGAGGCGCGACCCCCCTGGCCGCGCCATGAGGGCTTGTGGGGTCCCTGCAGGCCCCCTGCCCTGATTCTCCAGCTTCCCGATCTTTTTCTATTTCGGAAAAAATCTTTTTGACAGTTTCATTCCGTTTGGACTCCGTTCAAAATCCTCCTCTGAAAGGGGTAAAAAACATGAAAGAAACAGGAACTGGCACTTGGCATTGATTTAATAAGTTAGTCCCAAAAAATATATAAAAGGCATGCAAAACATCCAAAGTTTGACAAGATAATAGCATGAAACCATAAAAAATTATAGATACGTTGGAGACGTATCAGCATGCTGGACAGCGGTCGATGTGTGGAGTAACAAAAGTAGATGCACGCAGAAGTCGGTCTACTTATCTTGGACCTGATGCCTATATACATGATCATTGTCTTGAATATCATCATAATTATTTACTTTTTTATCAATTGTCCAATAGTAATTTGTTTACCCATCGCTTGCTATTTTCTCGATAGAAGCCACTAGTGAAACCTACGCCCCCCGGGTCTAGTTCATATCATCTATTTGCAGTCTCTACTTTGCTATTTGTGTTTCTACTTTTATTTGCTCTTTTGTTTTCAGATATTTATTATCAAAACCCCCAAAAATACCTTGTTGCATTCTATTTGCTATCACTCTTATTTGCATCTATCAATCTAGGAGACGACTACGCAGCGGCGCCGCATGTAGGTGTTCCTGTGCGGCGGCTATTAATCCATTACAAAATTCGTGTTTTAACACTAGCGCCCGTGTCACTCAACGCTCTAGGCTCCAGCATGGAGTGGCACAACGCACTCATGCATTGGCATTTTTCTCAAGAAAAAGACGGGTCGGCAGACAGCACATGCAAATTGATGCATTGATGCATGTGAAGCGTGAGGGGTCGCAAAAAGCCAAACAAAAAAGCATGCATGGCAACACATTAGGTATAGACGTACAATGAAAGTAGACAATAAGTATTTATAACATGGCTCAGCTTCTTGACATGCATGTTTTACCAAGTATCGGTAATCTGGCAATTAATCACATGTAATTCGATTACGGTGTGCTTGTAATATGGAAATTAAGTATTTGTAAACTTGACAAAGTCCTACCCCTCTCTGTCACGGATTTCTTGCCGTTGTTAATGTGCACGTGATTAGTTGCCAGATTACTAGTACTTGGTTGCCATGCTAAACGTGTTGGTCATCAGATTATAAAGTACTAAGTTGCCAAAATTCTAAACATGCTTAGTTACATTACATGTTGTGAGTTGCCACAAATACAAGATGTGATTATACATGATTGCCATGTTTAAGCAGGTGTAATTACCACATTAGAATGGATGTATTTGTGGGATATATATTCACATGCTTATCAGGCTAAAAGATGCAGTTGTCACATTTTAAATGGTGCAGTTGTCGGATTTAAGCAAATATGAGTGTATTTGCTCGATGAAAAAACTATGATACTATCGAGATAAAATCTCATATTAATAATCACGATTTTCTGACCAGCTACTAATTTCTGTCGGCTGGGTTTAGTAGTGAGTAGAAGAGGGCGAAAGGGACGTGAGGACTGTAAACTTGCAAAAATAATGATGTAGCAGCTGATCCTTAGAAGAAGAAGAAAGCAGCCTGACACGTGTAGCCTAAAATAGTCTCCCATGTTGCACGCTCATGTCCAGGGAGCCAGGCTTAATGTATCCAAAGCCTCTTCAAAGTCGCCGCACGGGACGACAACCATGTGCACTATGTAATACAGATTTTTTCCATCAATCTATCCTTACTTTACTCACGAGGGATTGACAACCCCTCTACATGTTGGGTTGTGAGGATTTGCTATTTGTGTGTAGGTGTTGCTTACATAGTCTTATGAATCTTGCTACTGGATTGATACCTTGGTTTCTTAACTGAGTGAAATACTTGTCGTCGCTGTGCTACATCACCCTTTAAGCTTGGAGAGAGAACCAACACACCTGCGAAGGGTCACACTAGTCCATAAATGGATTGCTCGAGCTTCAATACTTTGTCAACATTTTTAGGATCGACAAAACCTTCTGGTTGCATCATATACAAATGTTCCTTAAGGAAACCATTATGAACGCTGTCTTGACATCCATCTGCCAAATTTCATAATCGAAAAATGTACTTATTGCTAACATAATCGTGACAGACTTAAGCATCGCTACGTGTGAGAAAGTCTCATCATAGTCAACTCCTTGAACTTGTGAAAACCCTTTTACAACAAGTCGTGCTTTATATACGGTGACATTAATTACCATCCACGTCTGTCTTTTTCTTAAAGATCCATTTGTTATGAATGCCCTTACGATCATGAGGTAAGTACTCCAAAGTCCATACTTTGCTTTCATACATGGATCCTATCTCGGTTTCATGGCCTCTTGCCATTTGTCAGAATCCGGTCCCATCATCGCTTCTCCATAGCTTGTAGCTTCACTGTTGTCCAACAACATGATCTCCAAGACAAGATTATCATACCACTCACGGGAAATACGTGTCCTTGTCGACCTACGAGGTTCGGTAGTGACTTGATCTAAACCTTCATGATCATCATTATTAGCTTCCTATTCAATTGGTGTAGGCGCCACACAAACATATTTTTGTGGTGTGCTACTTTCTAATTGAAGTAACAGTTCAATAACCTCATCAAGTTTTACCTTCCTCCCACTCAATTCTTTCAAGAGAAACTCCTTCTCTAGAAAGGATCCATTCTTGGCAACAAAGACTTTGCCTTCGGATCTGAGATAGAAGGTGTACCCAATTGCTTCCTTAGGGTATCCTATGAAGACACACTTCTTCGCTTTGGGTTCGAGCTTTTCACGCTGAAGCCTTATGACATAAACGTCACAACCCCAAACTTTAAAAAATGACAACTTAGGTTTCTTGGCAAACCATAATTCATACGGTGTCGTCTCAACGGATTTAGATGGTGCCCTATTAAAAGTGAATGGAGCTGTCTCTAATGCATAACCCCAAAACCATAGTGGCAAATTGATAAGAGACATCATAGAATGCACCATATCTAATAATATAAGGTACAATTACGTCATTTAGACACACCATTACGTTGTGTTTTTCCAAGTGGCATGAGCTGTGAAACAATTACACACTGTCTTAAATGCATACCAAACTCATAACTTAGATATTCTCCGCCATGACCAGATCGTAGAAACTTCATCTTCTTGTTATGATGATTCTCAACTTCACTCTGAAATTGCTTGAAATTTTCAAACGTTTCAGACTTGTATTTCATTAAGTAAATATACCATTGTCTACTCAAATTATCAGTGAAGGTAAGAAAATAATGCTATCCACCATTCGCTTCAACACTCATTGGACCGCACACATCAGTATATATGATTTCCAACAAGTCACTCGCTCGCTCCATTGTTTTGGAAAACGGGGTTTTGTCATCTTGCCCATGAGCCATGGTTCGCATGTATCAAGCGATTCAAAATGGAGTGATTACAAAAGTCCATCAACATGGAGCTTATTCGTGCGTTTTACACCAATATGACCTATGCGGCAGTGCCACAAGAAAGTGGTACTATCATTATTAACTTTGCATCTTTTGACATCAATGTTATGAACACGTGTATCACTACGATCAAGATTCAACAAGAATAGATCATTCACATCAAGTGCATGACCATAAAAGATGTTACTCATGTAAATAGAATAGCCATTATTCACAGATTTAAATGAATAATCATCTCGCAATAAACAAGATCCAGATATAATGTTCATGCTCAACGTAGGCACCAAATACCAATTATTTAGGTTTAAAACTAATACCGATGGTAATTGAAGAGAGAGCCTGCCAATGGCGATCACATCAACCTTGGAACCATTCTTGACGTGCATCGTCACCTCGACCTTTGCCAGCCTTCGTTTATTCCATAGTTCCTGCTTCGAGTTACAAATATGAGCTACCGAACCGGCATCGAATATTGAGGCACTACTACAAGCGCTAGTAAGGTACACATCAATAACATGTGTATCAAACATACCTTTGTTGACGTTGACAACCTTCTTATCAGCTAGATACTTGGGGCAACTCCGCTTCCAGTGAACAGTCCCCTTACAGTAGAAGCACTCAGTCTCAGGTTTGGGTCCAGCCTTGGGTTTCTTCACGGGAGTGACAACTGGCTTGTCGTTCTTCTTGAAGTTTCCCTTCTTACCCTTGCCTTTCTTGAAACTAGTGGTCTTATTGACCATCAACACTTTATGCTCCTTGATTTCTACTTCCGTGACTTTCAGCATCGCGAGTATCTGAGAGATTGACTTGTTCATCCCTTCCATATTATAGTTCATCAGGAAGCCCTTGTAGCTAGGTGGTAGTGACTCGAGAACTCTGTTAGTAACCATCTGAGGAGAAAGCTCAACTCCCAACTAATTCAAGCGGTTGTAGTACCCACACATTCTGAGTATGTGCTCACTAACAAAACTATTCTCCTCCATTTTGCAAGCGGAGAACTTACCGGAGGTCTAATACCTCTAAATCCAGGCATTATCTTGAAATACTAGTTTTAGCTCTTGGAACATCTCATATGCTCCATGGCGTTCAAAACACTTTTGAAGTCCCGATTCTAAGTCATACAACATCACGCACTGGACTATTGAGTAGTCATAAGAATGTGCTTGCAAGACGTTCACAACATCTGTAGGCAACATTGGAGGTGGGGCCGCATCAAGCGGTTCATCAAGGACATAAGCCTTTTGCAAAGCCGTGAGGACAATCCTCGAATTATGGACCCAGTCCGCATAGTTGCTTCAATCATCTTTCAACTTAGCTTTCTCTAGGAATGTATTAAAATTCAAGGGCACTACTGCGCGAGCCATTGATCTACATAATAATTTGCAAAGGCAACTTTAGACTATGTTCATGATAATAAGTTCAATTAATCAAATTACTAATGAACTCCCACTCACATCAACATCCCTCGAGTTGTCAAAGTGTGACATGATCCAAATCCACCAACTCAAGTCCGATCATCGCGTGAGATGAGGTGGTTTTAGTGGTGAACATCTCCATGTTGATCATATCTACTATATGACTCATGTACGACCTTTCAGTCTCCTATGTTCCGAGGCCATGTATGTACATGCTAGGCTTGTCAAGTTTAATCCAAGTATTCTGCATGTGTAAAACTAGCTTACACCTATTGTATGTGAATGAAGAGACTATCACACCCGATCATCATGAGGTGCTTCCAAACGACGAACTTTCGCAATGGTGCATACTTGGGGAGAACACAATTTTACCTTGAAATTTATTGAGGGATCATCTTATAATACTACCGTCGTCCTAAGAAAAATGAGATGCATAAAAGATAAAGATCACATGCAAATCAAATAAGTGACATCATATGGCCATCATCATCTTGTGATTCCGATCTCCATCTTCAAAGTACCGGCATGATCTCCATCATCACCGGCATGACACCATGATATCCATCATCGTGTCATCATGTGGTTGTTGCTCCAACTATTGCTTCTACAACTATTACTAAATCATAGCAATAAATTTAAGGAAATGACATGAAATAAATTAAAGACAACCCTATGTATCTTGCCGGTTGCTGATATGTCTCCAACGTATCTATAATTTTTTATTGTTCCATGTTATTATGTTATCATTTTAGAACACTTTTAGGCACTTCTCTACAAATTTATATTATTTTTTAGCACTAACCTATTGACCCAGTGCCCAGTGCGAGTTGTTGTTTTCTACATGTTTTTCCACTTTTCAGGTTCCGGTACCAAACGAAACCCAATTGAACTCAAACTTTTGTGAATTTTTTCTGGACTAAAAACAAGACGGTGGAGCATCGGAAGAAGGCCGGAGGGTGCACGAGGCCCCCAAAAGCCAACAGGACGCGGCCTAGGGGACGCCCTGATGGCTTGTGACCGCCTCGTGGCTCTCGTGGTCCCGTTCTCTAGCCTATAAATTCTTTTTACCCTAAAACCTCCGGGAGGTCCCGAAACACTTTTTACGCCGCCTCAAGTCTTTGTTCCGACGGGAGGCCATCTAGAGCTCTGTTCCAGCACTTTGCCACAGGGGGGTCGATCACGAAGGGCTCCTTCATCAACCTTGTTGCCCTCATGATGATGTGTGAGTAGTTCACCACAAACCTACGGGTCCATAGCAGTACCTAGATGTCTCTCTCTCTCTCTCTTTGGTCTTCAATACAATGATCGTCGCATCTTCGCTTTGATCCATATGATGTAACTCTTTTGTACGGTGCATTTGTTGGGATCCGATGAATTGTGGGTTTATGTTCAGATTATTCATGGTAAATATTTGAGTCACCTTTAATATATAATATGATTCTTATGTGCATGATTATGATAGCTTCATAATTCTCTCTGATCCATTGAAATAGTTTGGCCAACTAGACTGATATTTCTTCAAAGAGAGAGGTGCGTTGTACTAGGTTGAACATGGCGAGTTTCTATATCCCACTGACAGAAGGGGACAAGATGCATCTTTGTGTTGCTGCTACTAAGGGTAAAACGATGTGGTTTATTCATATTGGTTGAGTTTACTTTGTCTACATCATGTCATCTTACTCCAAGCATTACTCCGTTTGTCATGAACTTAATACGTAGAGAGGCGAGCATAGAAGCGATCTTGAAGTGAAGTAATAGTAATAGGTGCAGGTAGGAGTCGGCCTATTTTTTATGGACGTGATGCATATATTTACATGATCATTGCCATGAAAATCGCGTAACTATCCTCTCTTCTATCAGTTACCCAACAGTAATTTGTTTATCCACCGTTTGCTAGTTTCATGAGAGATGCCATTAGGGAAAGCTATGGTCCCGGGTCTATTCACAACATATTGCTAAAACCTCCAATACCTTGTTGCCATTTATTTCCTTTTATTTTATTTTGGATTTTACAATTATCTGCACACATCATTCGCTTGCAAATAACGAGACCAAGGGGATTGACAACCCTCTTGCTCGCGTTGGCTGCAAGCTATTTTTTATTTTGTGTGCAGCCGCTCAAGACGGTTGTGGTTGATATTCCTATTGGTTTGATAAACCTTGGTTTCATAACTGAGGGAAATACTTACCCACTTTGTGCTGCGATAACCCTTCCTCTTCATAGAAAACCCAACACAGATCACGAGTATCAATTTCCGTACTCATCGACATGCAACTCGTGATAACTATTACAAAACACGATAATCTCATACATCACATATAACATATCGCGTCTTGGCCATATCACATCACAACATGCCCTACAAAAACAAGTTAGACGTCCTCTACTTTGTTGTTGCAAGTTTTACATGGCTACTATGGGCAACTAGCAAGAATTGTTCTTACCTACGCAAAGCCACAACGATGATATTCAAGTTGCCTTTGAACCTTCTACAAGGACGTCTTTGTTGAATCTGATTCAACTAAAGTGGGAGAGATGGACACTCGCCAGCCACCTTTATGCAAAACAAGTTGCATGTCAATTGGTGGAGCCGGTCTCTTGTGCGAGGACAAGTAAGGTTGGTCCGAGCTGCTTCATCCCACAATATCGCAGAATCAAAATAAGACTAAGGAGGTAAGCAATCTAAACATCAACGCCCCAAAACACTATGTGTTCTACTCGTGCATAACATCTATGCATAGATCTAACTCTTGATGCCACTGTTGGGGAAAGTTGCATGGGAAATTTTTTCCTACGCACACCCGAGATCAATCCATGGAGATGCATAGCTACGAGAGGGGAGTGTGTCTACATACCCTTGTAGATTTCTAAGCGGAAGTGTTAAAAACGCGGTTGATGTAGTCATACGTCTTCACGATCCAATTGTGATCCGTCCCGATCAAGCGCCAAACAGACGTCACCTCCACGTTCAACACACATGCGGCTCGATGACGTCTTTGCCTCCTCGATCCAGCGAGCGAGGACAGAGTAGTAGATGAGTGCTCTGGCAGCACGATGGCACGGTGGCGGTGGTGGTGGAGAAATCTCAACAGGGCTTCGCCAAGCGCTGCCTCAGACACGATCAGAGGAGAAAACGGGATAGGAAGAGAGGGAGGGTTGCGCCTATGGCTTGGGTGCGACTGACCTCCCTCTCCTCCTCTTTATACGGTTGCAAGGGGGGAGGCCGATCGCCCTAGGGTTCCCACCCTTGGCCGCATGGGCCCGTGGGAGGTGGGGGTGCCTAGGCCATCAGGGGCTGGTGTGTCACCCCTCGCTGCCCATGGGGTCCTCCGGGGCAGGTGGACTGTAGTGCCCCAGATGTAAACCTTCCCTATTTGGAACCTATTGCAGTGGGTCCACCTTGTCATGATTATGATGTTATATTTGGTACCATGATTTCATGTGTGTTTCCTGCTACTACCTTCCCATGCATGCATGCATAGCATATCATTGCATGCCTTGTCTTATGTGGTTGCCATATGTTCTTAGCATTTCTTGTGGTGTGGTGATCTTCTGGTTAGTTACCTAGTGTTGCATGTGTTCTTGTGTGTGTTGAGGGGCTACTATGAGTGCATGTGATAGTAAGTTGCTAGGGTTTCAAACCATCCTCCCTCCCTCTCTATTTCTTCTTAAAGTCAAGATTCACTCCTTCCTTCCCTGTTTTAAAAATGTCCAATGTTTAGGGATTATTCTGAGTGTAAAGTTGGGCTAGCTTGGTGATTTTTAAAAATGTTTTAATCAGGTGCAATAAGTACAAAACACAGGCACTAATTCTGTTTTGTGAATTATTATCTGCTCCTAAAAAAATTCTTGATCTTATTTTATTTAAATAGGTCATATTTTTATATGACCAGGGGGTATTTCCTTTTGAATTTATCCCAATAGTTTTTGCCTTGTATTTTTTTTCTTTTTTGGCCTTTCCTTCAAATAGAAGCAGCCAGGTTTTTCTTTTTGTCTACATAGCGCTAGTGGGCTCCCTCTCCTTGGCCGGCCCACTCCCTCTCCCTCGCGCAGCAAGCCCGTTTTCCTTTCGTTCTTCTTCCATACGCCGTCACCCCAGAGCGCTCCTTTCCGTCAACGTGCAAGAGAGAGCCAGCGGTGACGCCGTTGCACAAATGTCGAGGGGCCCCATAAAACCTAGGCGTCCATGCCCCTCTCGCCTAGGGTTCCTCTCCTTTCCCTCCTGCCGCCGCCACCTCTCTTCTCCCCATCTCCATCTCTCTTCTTCTTCTTTACCTGGTAAGCTTCTGTAGGGTTCCTCTCTGGCGGCGCCACCTTCCCCGATCCAAACCCCTTCTTCCTCCCCAAGGTGCGGATCAACCTCTCCTGCCTTCCCCCTCCGTAGATCAGCCGGTTCCATGTGTTCGCGTGTGTGCTTCTCTGTCCGTAGGCGGTAGCAGGTGCAGGTGGTGGATGTGTGTGGCGCCTAGATGGAGCTAGAGCAGTAGAAGGAGTTCACTAGGGCTTCCTTCTCCTCGTTCTGCTCCGGCCACCGGTGGCGCAGCGGCAGCAGTAGCATGACGAGGCAGCCGACGACCTTACTGTCGCCGAGCTTACTACCGAGCAGCAGCAAGAGCAGTTCGTGGTGTAGTTGTTATGGTGTGTCTCGGCGTGGCAGTAGCCGCAGAGATCTTCCCCGCATTGCAGTAGCAGCAGTAGATCCTTCGTCGTAGCGCAATAGCAGTAGTTCATTCATCGCAACGCAGCAGCAGCAGCAGAGTAGTGCACCGGCGGCCTCCGTGTTGCCGGCGCACCTCTGTGCAGAGAAGGCACGCAGCAGAGACAATATACCTCGCGATACAACTCTACTCTATCAGAAGCCGTGTCGTAGTGTAGTGGTGTGTCTATGTGAGAATATCCAACAGGTGCAGGGTTCGAGTCCTCCTCGTGCAACCCCCTTTTTAATTTCTCTTCGGCAGCAGTAGCGTTTGCAGCAGCAAGGCAGTTTTACCTGCTTAGCTATCCTTCCGTGTCGAGCTAGCGCATGGTACCAGGGTGGTTTGCACCACAGGACAGTACCAGGGGCACCTGGGATCGAACCCAGGCCTGCCCATTTTTTTTTCCTTTCCTTGCTCCTTTTATTTTTCTTTCCCTTGCTGTTTGATTTTTATGCAGCCCCATGTTCTTTGTAGACCTGTAGTATTTTTGCACATGTAGGTTGGGAATTACCCCCCCCCCTCTCATAATCTGCTTGGAAGTTTGTGTGCTGCTAGCTATGTTTCCATGTTGATGCATTGTGAGTGAAGAAGATGTATTTAGTAGAGCTTGTGTAGGTTGTTTTATGCTAGTAGGATTGCAAGCTTATTCTTTTTTATGTGGTTGCACTAGTAGATCTTGTGCTTGCAAGCATAGTGAGTGTGTGTATGTGTGTGGGTGGTTTACCCCTCACCACATATAGTTTGTGTGTGTGAGCTTGGTCTAGTGATGATTGCTGTGAAAGCATGTGTAGGTTTGTGTTTTGATCAAGAGCATGATTTGGTTGTGTGGTGATGTATGTGTGTGGAGAAAACAGCCCCACTTGCTACTTGTGCACCTCCTCATGTTAATATGAGTGAGGGCATGATGTGTGTGGGGGGGGGGGTGATCTAGTGAGAGAAGTGGTTGTGAAGTTGATGTGCATGACACAAACATGGGGTTCAAACCCCCATGTCACTTTGTCATTGTGCACATGAGCTCAACCATGTAGTAGTTGATATAGTGAAACTACATGAAATGATGCACTATTCACTAGGCATGATTTGGAGTAGTCTCCTCTTCCTTAATTTGTGGTCACTTGTTCCAAGTAAGTGCCCACATATTATATATGATTTTGGGGTAGAATCTCCCAAGGAGTCCAGTGGTGAAGTTAGTTTTGCCATTAGGATACTTTCTGGAGTTTACATTTTCAGATGTGTTGCAAGTTTGCTCTTTGTTTCCATGGAATAGGTTGAGCCCAAGGGCATGAGCTTTTGTGTGGTAGTAGTAGGTTGAGCCCAAGCCCAATCTGGATATATTTTCTTCTCCTGTAGATGAGGTTGTGCTGGTCATTGTGTTGTGATCTAGCCATAGTTTTGTGCTAGGAATTTGGACCTGATATGATTGTGAAGCTCCCTGTTAAATTTCATCCCATTTTCAGTCCTGTAGGTTATGTTTTGGCTGCTGTAAAAAAGCTTCAGAACAAAGACAGAAAGTCAGGTGCAGGAATTTTCACTAAGTCCCTGAGATCGGATGGTTTTGGGAAAGTTTGCATCCTTGTATCTTCCTGTGTTTAATTCCTTTTGGTGTGATTCTTGCTTGTGCTTGTAGTATTCTTGGTTGGCTACAGCCACATATATTATTTGTCATATTTGGAGGGCCGTAGCTATGTTGCATGTAGCTCACAAAGTGCTAAGATGCAGATTATGGCAGATTGTGTAGTTTTGTCATTTTGGTGTTTGCGAGTGCTTAGTTGGTTATGTGGTGTTCTTCCTTGCCCCAATCCATTCATGTTGGGTTTTTATATGTCTTGTCAACCTGGAAACACCAAGGTTGTGCCAATTGAGTATGTGGTGATGATTTTAATACGTAGGTCTTTATATCTTGTTTCGTTGATCCCCGTTGATCTGTAGCTCCGTTTGTAGAGTTCTTTATATGCATTTGCATCGTTTTCTCGAGACGCATCTGATCATGTCATTATCATGCATGTCAAAATATATTAGGGTACAGTACTGTCCAGAAACTTGTATTAGCTTCTTTTGCTTGAGCTAGTGATAGAAATTAGTGATGCATGCTCATATTCATCTCATGCATCATGTGCTTGTTGCATCTTGAGGTGCCGTTGTTCATTGGATGTTATTCTTATGTTGGGTAGCACCGAGATCGGAGAACGAGTACGTGGATTCGGGAGAGTACGTGCAGGACGAACAAGAACCATTCCAAACTGAGGATATCACAGGCGAGATGATATGACCTTGATTCCATCTCTAGACTTGTTATGCTAGTTTACGTTTCCATGTCATATTGCTCGCTGCCTACCACTGAACTAAATTGCCTCTTGATATGCCATGAACCCATACACTGATCCCTTCCTAGCAAAACTTGAATGGCTAAGTAGGCTTTGCTCAGCTACTAATGTTAGCGTTGCTAGATGCAGGTGCTTTGACTCATGTGATAACATGAGCTTGATATCATTATCTTAAATTCTATTATTTAATCAATGCACCTATATACTTGGTAAATGACGGAAGGCCTAGCCTTTTGCTGGGTGCTTTGTTCCATTATTGCCGCCTTAGTTACCGGTTACCGGTGTTTGATTCCATAATGATCGCTCCTAACACGTTCGGGGTTGTTATGTGGACCCCCTCGATAAATTGCTTAGTGATAAGACTTGTCCGGTAGGACCCAACATTGGTGTTAATTTGCTAATCACTTAATAAACTGCATAGGGAATGATCACCCCGAGGATCTTTAATCAACAACCCGGGCCAGTGCTCCTCATGAGTGTTGGTTCAAACTAGAGCACCGTGCGGGGCCATCCCAGGGCAACCCGAGAGATTTCTCTGGCCACTGTACGCTTCACTTATCCGGCGTGTCCTGAGACTGACATACGCGGCTCTTATCAGGGTCGTCGACACGTCGGGAGGTCCTGCTAGCCTTGCCTTACCTTAGCGATATATCTTGCATATAGGAATCTCGGTGAAGCTTTGGTTTCCCCGTGAGTTGAGGTTTTCCTCTAAGGAATCCGACGAGATCACGAGATTCGTGATAGAGGATTACTTTGCGGCCCGTGTACGTTTGTCTTGGACTAGTTGGAGCACCCCTGCAGGGTTTAATCTTTCGGAAAGCCGTGCCCGCGGTTATGTGGCAACTTGGAATATCTTGTTAACATCCGGTATTAGATAACTTAAACAAAAGCTAATAAAATTGCCAACTGTGTGCGTAACCGTGACTGTCCCCTCGAAGATCTCTCTTCGATCGGGAACACGGTGGGGTTATGAATGACGTAGGTAGGTGTTCAGGATCACTTAGTGATCAAGTATTCACGACCGCTAGCACAGACCACCTTCATAAATGCTACGTAAGATAGCCACCAAATCAAGCTTAGGATGCTGCAACCTTAAACACTTCACCTTATCGTACCTAATAACTTGACTAGTTCTGGCACCAAGGTCTTAGATTGCTCAGTCCCCGTGGCTCACGGATTCCTCCAAAATCCAAACAGGTTCAGGTACCCCAGAGACAGATGATCCCAACGCACCCAGCTGGCGTGGCAGTACGACAAGGAGACAGACCGCCTTTACGTGAACTATCCAGAAGATTGAGGCGTGGTCGTGATCGTGGGCCTGCAGGCAGGGTAGCATAGCCTTTCTATGTTTTGTAGTCCGTAGCGGAACTACCTTGGTTGTATGTGTGATGTACTTTGAGATAATTATGAGAAGGCAATTGAATCCCTGATTGTCTATCTTTATTTATTATGTATGTGTTGTGTTACCTGTTTGCGAAACGCTTAGATGCGCTTCTTTCCTATTCGGGGCCTCGATCCCTAGATCGGAAAGGACCGCATCTTGGTCGTTACAAGTTGGTAATCAGAGCCTTACGACCATAGGAGCCTTTGTGTGATCGTACTTGGCCGAGTCGAGTCTAGAAAATGTTTTGAGTCTTAGTTATATCGGAGAGTAGGATTCTTTTTTCTCCTCTTCTATGCTCTGGTGAGGTTCCCGGTTTAGGAAATCCTTAACTCTACTCCTTTTCTCGCTCAAAAAAATTTTAGGATCACGCGGGTATTTGTGAAGTCTATATGATTTCGATGTGACGGAATCCTGTCTTGGTGCCTCCTATCTGCTCTAAGTCTCAGGGGAGTTGAGCTCGAGGGGATTCCCGCGCACATCGCCATCATTCAGATTTCTGAGTATCTAAGAACGAAGGGTGTTCATTATTGCTTCAATACTGGTAGTGGTGAGATAACCCCGATATCCCCAGTACTGGTGTAGATTGTTCGGGGGTACTACCACACTTGGTATCGTTGTGATCACGAGGATCTGTTATAGATGAAGGTCCGAGATGCTGGTTGTGTGTTGTAGGATGTGATATAGGTGACGGGTTAGTTTAGGAGTTGTGTGAAATACTCCTTGTATCCGTGTACCAGATTGCATGACCAGTTATTTCGGGAATTCATAGGTGGGATATCAAGTAGTATCTTATAGGACTATCTTCCTACAGACGCTTGATTGAGGTTTGGGAAATCTCGATCATATGTTTGTTCCGAGCAATTCTAGCTCACACTTGTTACAGTGGTCCTTATCGGAATTTTGTCGTCCGTCACTTTGAGGATGCATTCTTGCTATGTTGTTCAAGTGAATTTCTAAATTCTGTTCAGATACTCTGTCTTTTGATTCAGCAATATCTTCAATTATTCTGTGGACTAATATGATGCCGTCTTCAGGATGGCTCCACCGACTCGTCAGACCCCAGGGCGTGAGGATATGCCACCTCCACCACCTCCTCCTCCTCCGTTGCCGCCGCCTCCTCCTGCAGAGGCCTGGCAAGCGATGATGGCAGCTACTAATGCAAACACCCAGATGCTGATTCAGTTGTTGCAAGAGAGAGCCAACCAACAGCTAGGCAATTTTCAACATGGTGGAAATTAGTTTGCGAGTCTGAGTCAGTTCCTGTCAAACCAGCCTAAGACATTCACTTCTTGCGACCAGCCATTTGATGCAGAAGATTGGATCCGTGATATGAACAAACATTTCGAGTGTAGCAATGTGTGTCCGGAGGACTATGTCAAGTTTGCAACATTTCAGTTGAAGGGACAGGCTTCTATATGGTGGCAGCAGCTCAAGGACTCCAGAGGCGCCAGGGTGATGTCTTGGGACGAGTTTTGTCGTGACTTCAGGTCCCACTACATCCCTTCCAGTTTTGTGGAGGAGAGGCGTGAGAAGTTCAGGCGTTTGAAGTAGGGCAGCAATTCTGTGTACAAGTACAATGTCGAGTTCCACGAGCTGGCCCGTTACGCGCTGCAGGATATCCCGGATCAGAAGAGCAAAATCTATCAGTTCAGGGGTGGCTTGAAAGAAGACTTGCAGTTAGCTCTTGCCTTGCACGATCCTGAGGAGTTTGACAAGTTCTACAACCTAGCTCTCGGAGCAGAGGCAACCTTGCTCAGGGTGGAAAATTCCAAGAAGCGCTTCAGAGATTCCAGCTCTTCCTCGACTCAGGTGGTTCAGAAGCAACAGAGGTTTTGGGTTTCTCCTCCTCCTCCTCGGCACTCAGAGCAGCTGAAGCACTCAGGTGGTCGTGGTTCTTCCCACCCACCCAACCCTGGCTTTCAGCAGAGATACCAGCATCAGAAGCAAGGGCCTCCTCAGATTCAGTTCCGGCAGCCAGCAGATGTCACTTGTCACAAATGTGGGCAGAAGGGTCACTATGCCAACAAATGTACTTCTCAGCTCCGTCTGCCGCCTCCTCCTCGAGGCAAACCTCCAAGAAACGCTCTTGTCAAATTCAACCCCAGATCAGCTCGAGTCAACATGGTGAACGCAGCTGAAGCAGACAACTCCTCTGATGTGATCATGGGTAATCTCCTCGTCAATGATTTTCCTGCTAAAGTCTTGTTCGATTCTGGTGCTTCGCATTGCTTTATGTCAAAGTCATTTTTCACCAAGCATGATTTTCCCTCGACAAGTTTGCATAGACCTTTGGGTGTTGTTTCTCCGGGTGCTCAGATGAGGTCAAATTGTAGAGTTCCCGATGTTTTTGTCAAGATGGGCAGTTATTCTTTTCTGGCTTCTCCGTATGTCTTGGGCAATTCTGACATCGACTTGATTCTTGGTATGGACTGGCTGGCCATGAACAAGGCGTCAATTGATTGTGAAGCCAAAGAAGTGAAGCTTACCCACTCTTCGGAAGACGTGATTATATTGGCAGCGCGCGATGATACAATCCGTCTGTTCTCCTTGAATGAAAAGGGTGAGATCAATCCTATTGAGAAAGTCCCAGTAGTCTGTGAATATCAAGATGTGTTTCCTGAAGAGCTACCAGGCATGCCTCCGCACCGTGAAGTTGAGTTTTTCATTGAGCTTGAGCCAGGCACAGAGCCAGTGTGCAAATGGCCGTACAAGCTGGATCCAGAAGAATTGAAGTAACTTAAGAGGCAACTCGATGAGCAGGAGCATTTGGGTTTGATCAGACCGAGCTCGTCTCCGTGGGGCTGTGGTGTTCTGTTTGTCAAGAAGAAGGATGGCACGGACCGGCTGTGTGTCGATTACCGTCCATTGAACAAGAAGACAATCAAGAACAAATATCCACTTCCGAACATAACTGAGTTGTTCGAACAGTTGAAAGGTGCTAAAGTATTCTCCAAGATTGATCTCAGAATGGGCTATCATCAAATTCGCATTCGCGAGGAAGACATTCCGAAGACGACATTCAGGACTAGTTTTGGCTCGTATGAGTATACGGTCATGTATTTTGGTCTGGCAAATGCTCCTCCGACATTTTGTCGATTGATGAACTATATTTTCTCCCCATACAAGAATGAATTTGTCTTGCTCTATCTCGACGACATTCCGGTCTTTTCTGAGTCTGAGGAAGATCATGAAGTACATCTCAGATTGGTGCTTGATAAACTGAGAGAATACAAGCTGTATGCCAAGTTTTCCAAGTGCGAGTTCTGGCTGAAAGAAGTGGTTTATCTTGGGCATATTATCTCTGCCGAGGGCATTAAGGTTGATCCGTCCAAGGTTCAAGCCATTGTTGAATGGGAGCCTCCGCAGAATGTGAAGCGGCTTCGAAGCTTTCTCGGGCTTGCTGGATATTGCAGAAGGTTCGTTGAGAACTTCTCCAAGATCGCCAAGCCGCTCTCTAGTCTTCTTCAGAAGGGTGTTAAGTATGTTTGGTCTCTAGAGTGTCAACTGGCCTTCGATACACTCAAAGAGAAGCTTATCTCCACTCCGGTCTTGGCCCCTCCGGATGATTCCAAGCCGTACGAGGTCTTTTGCAACGCTTCTCTCCAGGGTCTTGGTGCAGTCCTGATGCAAGATAAGAAGGTGGTTGCTTATACCTCCAGGCAGTTGAAGCCTGTGGAGAAGAACTATCATGTGCATGATCTTGAGCTAGCAGCTGTGGTACACGCCTTGATGACTTGGAGACATCTCTTGTTGGCACGTAAGGTTGAAGTCTTCACCGATCACAAGAGTCTCAAGTACATCTTCACTCAGCCTAACTTGAATCTTCGGCAAACACGTTGGGTGGAAATGCTCCAGGATTTTAATCCGAGTGTTGAGTACACGCCAGGCAAGGCAAATGTTGTGGCGGATGCATTGAGAAGGAAGGCATATTGCAACAGTATGATTCTGCAACCTCTCCAGCCGGGTCTTTGTGAGTCTTTCAGGAAGCTTAATCTTCAGCTAGTACCTCAGGGTTTTCTTGCGAACCTTCACATCTCTCCTACCTTGGAAGATCAGGTCAGAGCAGCTCAGCTTCTTGACGCTATGGTGAAGAAGGTCAAGATTGGCATGGGAAAGAGTCTCCCCAAGTATAAGTGCTTCACCGTTGATGCCAGGGACACGTTGTTTTTCGAGGATCGCCTTGTCGTCCCGAAAGGTGATCTCAGGAAGGTAATCATGGAAGAAGCTCATAACTCTCTGCTCTCTATTCATCCTGGAAGCTCCAAAATGTACCATGACTTGAAGCAGTCATTCTGGTGGACTCGTATGAAACGTGAAATTGCTCAGCTCGTAAACGAGTGTGATGTATGTCGAAGGGTGAAAGCAGAACATCAACGCCCAGCGGGCCTCTTGCAGCCTTTGACGATTCCCGAGTGGAAGTTTGATCACATTGAGATGGATTTCGTCACTGGGTTTCCGAAGTCCAAGAAGGGCAATGATGCTATCTTCGTCGTCATCGACAAGTTGAGTAAAGTGGCTCATTTCCTTCCAGTCAAGGAGTCCATTTCAGCAGCTCAGCTGGCAGAGTTGTACACCTCCAGAATTGTCTCTTTGCACGGTGTGCCTATGATGATCTCTTCAGATCGCGGAAGTATCTTCACTTCGAAGTTCTGGGACTCCTTTCAGTCTGCTATGGGCACGAAGATCTGCTTCAACACAGCGTTCCATCCTCAGACTAGTGGTCAAGTGGAGAGAGTGAATCAAGTTCTTGAGGATATGCTGAGAGCATGTGTTATCTCTTTTGGCATGAAGTGGGAAGATTGTCTGCCTTTCGCGGAGTTCTCGTATAACAACAGTTATCAAGCTAGTTCTGGCAAGGCTCCGTTTGAGATTCTTTATGGCGGGAAGTGTCGTACTCCGCTGAACTGGTCCGAGACCGGCGAGCGTCAGATCCTTGGGAATAATATGATAGAAGAAGTTGAGGAGATGTGTCAGATCATTCGCGACAACCTCAGAGCAGCTCAGTCCCGTCAGAAGAGCTATTATGATAGCAAGCACCGTGACATGTCTTATGAGCTTGATGACTTTGTCTATCTCAAGGTGTCGCCTATGAAGGGTACGCAACGCTTTGGCATCAAAGGCAAGCTTGCGCCTCGTTTCGTTGGTCTGTTCAGAGTGGTTGGCAAGAGAGGCGACCTTGCGTACCAGCTCGAGCTTCCGTCAACCTTTGCAAATGTCCATGATGTGTTCCAAGTTTCTCAGCTTCGGAGCTGTTTCAAGACCCCCGAGCGCACTGTGCATCTTCAAGACATCGACCTTCAGCCTAACCTTTCTTATCGTGAGCATCCAGTTGCGGTTCTCGAGGCGACTGAGCGCAAGACCCGTAACAAGACTGTCAAATTTCTCAAAGTGCAGTGGTCTAACCATTCCGATAAATAGGCTACGTGGGAACGCGAGGATCACCTCCGCTCCGAATTTCCCGATTTCTTTCAGTCTTAGATCTCGAGGGTGAGATCTTCTTTGTAGTGTGGGAGAGTTTGTAGTTCCCCAGATGTAAACCTTCCCTATTTGGAACCTATTGTAGTGGGTCCACCTTGTCATGATTATGATGTTATATTTGGTACCATGATTTCATGTGTGTTTCCTGCTACTACCTTCCCATGCATGCATGCATAGCATATCATTGCATGCCTTGTCTTATGTGGTTGCTATATGTTCTTAGCATTTCTTGTGGTGTGGTGATCTTGTGGTTAGTTACCTAGTGTTGCATGTGTTCTTGTGTGTGTTGAGGGGCTACTATGAGTGCATGTGATAGTAAGTTGCTAGGGTTTCAAACCATCCTCCCTCCCTCTCTATTTCTTCTTAAAGTCAAGATTCACTCCTTCCTTCCCTGTTTTAAAAATGTCCAATGTTTAGGGATTATTCTGAGTGTAAAGTTGGGCTAGCTTGGTGATTTTTAAAAATGTTTTAATCAGGTGCAATAAGTACAAAACACAGGCATTAATTATGTTTTGTGAATTATTATCTGCTCCTAAAAAAATTCTTGATCTTATTTTATTTAAATAGGTCATATTTTTATATGACCAGGGGGTATTTCCTTTTGAATTTATCCCAGTAGTTTTTGCCTTGTATTTTTTTTTTCTTTTTTGGCCTTTCCTTCAAATAGAAGCAGCCAGGTTTTTCTTTTTGTCTACATAGCGCTAGTGGGCTCCCTCTCCTTGGCCGGCCCACTCCCTCTCCCTCGCGCAGCAAGCCCGTTTTCCTTTCGTTCTTCTTCCATACGCCGTCACCCCAGAGCGCTCCTTTCCGTCAACGTGCAAGAGAGAGCCAGCGGTGACGCCGTTGCACAAACGTCGAGGGGCCCCATAAAACCTGGGCGTCCGTGCCCCTCTCGCCTAGGGTTCCTCTCCTTTCCCTCCTGCCGCCGCCACCTCTCTTCTCCCCATCTCCATCTCTCTTCTTCTTCTTTCCCTGGTAAGCTTCTGTAGGAGTAGCAGAGAGAGAGAGAGAGATCATCGCCACGTCTACCCCGCCGTCTCCGTCGAGCAGCGTCGGCGACCATGTACGGGGGCTCGTGGAAGGCGCCCGCGTTCCATTCCCGCTGTCATTGAGGTCGAGGGGCGACCACAACGACGGGCAGGAGTTCGTCACCGGCGTGTTCCCGGCGAACTTCCTCCTCTTCCGCGGATCGGCAGAAGCAGCCTTCTTCTTCCTCTCCGGCGGCGCCACCTTCCCCGATCCAAACCCCTTCTTCCTCCCCAAGGTGCGGATCAACCTCTCCTGCCTTCCCCCTCCATAGATCAGCCGGTTCCATGTGTTCGCGTGTGTGCTTCTCTGTCCGTAGGCGGTAGCAGGTGCATGTGGTGGATGTGCGTGGCGCCTAGATGGAGCTAGAGAAGTAGCAGGAGTTCACTAGGGCTTCCTTATACTTGTCCTGCTCCGGCCACCGGTGGCGCAGCGGCAGCAGTAGCACGACGAGGCAGCCGGCGACCTTACTGTCGCCGAGCTCACTACCGAGCAGCAGCAACAGCATTTCGTGGTGTAGTTATTATGCTGTGTCTCGGCGTGGCAGTAGCCGCACAGATCTTCCCCGCGTTGCAGTAGCAGCAATAGATCCTTCGTCGTAGCGCAGTAGCAGTAGTTCCTTCATCGCAACGCAGCAGCAGCAGAGTAGTGCACCGGCGGCCTCCCTGTTGCCGGCGCACCTCTATGCAGAGCAGGCACGCGGCAGAGATAGTATACCTCGCGATACAACTCTATTCTGTCAGAAGCCGTGTCGTAGTGTAGTGGTGTGTCTCTGTGAGTATCTCCAACAGGTGCAGGGTTCGAGTCCACCTGGTGCAACCCCCTTTTTAATTTCTTTTCGGCAGTAGCATGGTAGTTTTACCTGCTTAGCTATCCTTCCCTCTTGAGCTAGCGCATGGTAGCAGAGTGGTTTGCACCACAGGACAGTACCAGGGGCACCTGGGATCGAATCCCAGGCCTACCCATTTTTTTTCCTTTCCTTGCTCCTTTTATTTTTCTTTCCAATGTTGTTTGATTTTTATGCAGCCCCATATTCTTTGTAGACCTGTAGCATTTTTGCACATGTAGGCTGGGAATTACCCCCCCCCCCTCTCATAATCTGCTTGGAAGTTTGTGTGCTGCTAGCTATGTTTCCATGTTGATGCATTGTGAGTGAAGAAGATGTATTTAGTAGAGCTTGTGTAGGTTGTTTTATGCTAGTAGGATTGCAAGCTTATTCTTGTTTATGTGGCTGCACTAGTAGATCTTGTGCTTGCAAGCATAGTGAGTGTGTGTATGTGTGTGGGTGGTTTCCCCCTCACCACATATAGTTTGTGTGTGTGAGCTTGGTCTAGTGATGATTGCTATGAAAGCATGTGTAGGTTTGTGTTTTGATCAAGAGCATGATTTGGTTGTGTGGTGATGTATGTGTGTGGAGAAAACAGCCCCACTTGCTACTTGTGCACCTCCTCGTGTTAATATGAGTGAGGGCATGATGTGTGTGTGTGTGGGTGATCTAGTGAGAGAAGTGGTTGTGAAGTTGATGTGCATGACACAAACATGGGGTTCAAACCCCCATGTCACTTTGTCATTATGCAGATGAGCTCAACCATGTAGTAGTTGATATAGTGAAACTACATGAAATGATGCACTATTCACTAGGCATGATTTGGAGTAGTCTCCTCTTCCTTAATTTGTGGTCACTTGTTCCAAGTAAGTGCCCACATATTATATATGATTTTGGGGTAGAATCTCTCAAGGAATCCAGTGGTGAAGTTAGTTTTTCCATTAGGGTACTTTCTGGAGTTGACGTTTTCAGATGTGTTGCAAGTTTGCTCTTTGTTTCCATGGAATAGGTTGAGCCCAAGGGCATGAGCTTTTGTGTGGTAGTAGTAGGGGTTTTTCTCTACCCCATAGTGGTGTCATTTATCTCTTGGTGTTACTTGTGTGCAAGTTATGCCTAGACAAAGTGGGTATGTGGCTGGAAATTTCAGATTAGTGCAAACCTGAGAATTTCACTAAGTCTGAGAATCTGGATATATTTTCTTCTCCTGTAGATGAGGTTGTGCTGGTCATTGTGTTGTGATCTAGCCTTAGTTTTGTGCCAGGAATTTGGACCTGATATGATTGTGAAGCTCCCTGTTAAATTTCATCCCATTTGGACTCCTGTAGGTTATGTTTTGGCTGCTGTCAAAAAGCTTCAGAACAAAGACAGAAAGTCAGGTGCAGGAATTTTCACTAAGTCCCTGAGATCTGATGGTTTTTGGAAAGTTTGCATCCTTGTATCTTCCTATGTTTAATTCCTTTTGGTGTGATTATTGCTTGTGCTTGTAGTATTCTTGGTTGGCTACAGCCACATATATTATTTGTCATATTTGGAGGGCCGTAGCTATGTTGCATGTAGCTCACAAAGTGCTAAGATGCAGATTATGGCAGATTGTGTAGTTTTGTCATTTTGGTGTTTGTGAGTGCTTAGTTGGTTATGTGGTGTTCTTCCTTGCTCCAATCCATTCATGTTGGGTTGTTATATGTCTTGGTAACCTGGAAACACCAGGGTTGTGCCAATTGAGTATGTGGTGATGATTTTGATACATAGGTCTTTATATCTTGTTTCGTTGATCCCCGTTGATCTATAGCTCCGTTTGTAGAGTTATTTATATGCATTTGCATCGTTTTCTCGAGACGCATCTGATAATGTCATTCTCATGCATGTCAAAATATATTAGGGTACAGTACTGTCCAGAAACTTGTATTAGCTTCTTTTGCTTGAGCTAGTGATAGAAATTAGTGATGCATGCTCATATTCATCTCATGCATCATGTGCTTGTTGCATCTTGAGGTGCCGTTGTTCATTGGATGTTATTCTTATGTTGGTTAGCACCGGGATCGGAGAACGAGTACGTGGATTCGGGAGAGTACGTGCAGGACGAACAAGAACCATTCCAAGTTGAGGATATCACAGGCAAGATGATATGACCTTGATTCCATCTCTAGACTTGTTATGCTAGTTTACGTTTCCATGTCATATTGCTCGCTGCCTACCACTGAATTAAATTGCCTATTGATATGCCATGAACCCATACACTAATCCCTTCCTAGCAAAACTTAAATGGCTAAGTAGGCTTTGCTCAGCTACTAATGTTAGCGTTGCTAGATGCAGGTGCTTTGACTCATGTGATAACATGAGCTTGATATCATTATCTTAAATTCTATTATTTAATCAATGCACCTATATACTTGGTAAATGACGGAAGGCCTAGCCTTTTGCCGGGTGCTTTGTTCCATTATTGCCGCCTTAGTTACCGGTTACCGGTGTTTGATTCCATAATGATCGCTCCTAACACGTTCGGGGTTGTTATGTGGACCCCCTCGATAAATCGCTTTGTGATAAGACTTGTCCGGTAGGACCCAACATTGGTGTTAATTTGCTAATCACTTAATAAACTGCATAGGGAATGATCACCCCGAGGATCTTTAATCAACAACCCAGGCCAGTGCTCCTCATGAGTGTTGGTTCAAACTAGAGCACCGTGCGGGGCCATCCCGGGGCAACCCGAGAGATTTCTCTGGCCACTGTACGCTTCACTTATCCGGCGTGTCCTGAGACTGACATACGCGGCTCTTATCAGGGTCGTCGACACGTCGGGAGGTCCTGCTAGCCTTGCCTTACCTTAGCGATATATCTTGCGTATAGGAATCCCGGTGAAGCTTTGGTTTCCCCGAGAGTTGAGGTTTTCCTCTAAGGAATCTGACGAGATCACGAGATTCGTGATAGAGGATTACTTTGCGGCCCGTGTACGTTTGTCTTGGACTAGTTGGAGCACCCCTGCAGGGTTTAATCTTTCGGAAAGCCGTGCCCGCGGTTATGTGGCAACTTGGAATATCTTGTTAACATCCGGTATTAGATAACTTAAACAAAAGCTAATAAAATTGCCAACTGTGTGCGTAACCGTGACTGTCCCCTCGAAGATCTCTCTTCGATCGGGAACACGGTGGGGTTATGAATGACGTAGGTAGGTGTTCAGGATCACTTAGTGATCAAGTATTCACGACCGCTAGCACAGACCACCTTCATAAATGCTACGTAAGATAGCCACCAAATCAAGCTTAGGATGCTGCAACCTTAAACACTTCACCTTATCGTACCTAATAACTTGACTAGTTCTGGCACCAAGGTCTTAGATTGCTCAGTCCCCGTGGCTCACGGATTCCTCCAAAATCCAAACAGGTTCAGGTACCCCAGAGACAGATGATCCCAACGCACCCAGCTGGCGTGGCAGTACGACAAGGAGACAGACCGCCTTTACGTGAACTATCCAGAAGATTGAGGCGTGGTCGTGATCGTGGGCCTGCAGGCAGGGTAGCATAGCCTTTCTATGTTTTGTAGTCCGTAGCGGAACTACCTTGGTTGTATGTGTGATGTACTTTGAGATAATTATGAGAAGGCAATTGAATCCCTGATTGTCTATCTTTATTTATTATGTATGTGTTGTGTTACGTGTTTGCGAAACGCTTAGATGCGCTTCTTTCCTATTCGGGGCCTCGATCCCCAGATCGGAAAGGACCGCATCTTGGTCGTTACATGGACCTCCCAGGTGGACCCCGGAACCCTTCTCGTATCCCCAACATAAACCCGCTAAGTCCAACAACTATTCGGGAACCCGAATACCAACTTCCCATATATGAATCTTTACCTACGTACCATTCTGGAACTCCTCGTCATGTCTAGGATCTCATCTGGGACTCCGAACAACATTCGGTCACCAAGATATATAACTCAGCAATACTATATCATCGTCGAATGTTAAGCGTGCGGACCCTACGGGTTCGAGAATCATGTAGACATGACCGAGACATCTCTATATTCAATAACCAGTAGTGGGGTCTAGATGTCCATATTGGTTCCTACATATTCTACGAAGATCTTTATCGGTCGAACCACGATGTCAAGGATCCAGTCAATCCTGTATGAAGTTCCGGTCAAAAAAAAAAATCATGTATGAAGTTCCCTTTGTCCATCGGTATGTTACTTGCCCGAGATTCGATCGTCAGTATCTCCATACCTAGTTCAATCTCGTTACCGACAAGTCTCTTTACTCATTACGTAATACAAGATCCTGTGACTAACTCCTTATTCACATTGCTTGCAAGCTTCTTGTGATGTTGTATTACCGAGAATGCCTAGAGGTACCTCTCCGCCCTTTAGAGTGACACATCCCAGTCTCGATCCATGCCAACCCAACAGACAGCCTCAGAGATACGTGTAGAGTACCTTCATAATCACCCAGTTATGAAGTGACATTCGATACACACTAGGCATTCCTCTGGTCTCAAGGGGTTGCATGATCTCATGGTCTTAGGAACAAATACTTGACATGTAGAAAATAGTAGCAATAAACTTAGCGATACAATCAAATGACATGCTTATGGTTGAGTCTTGCTCATCACATCATTCTCCCAATGATGTGATTACGTTATCAAATGATAACTCATGTCTATGGTTAGGAAATCTTAACCATCTTTGATTAACGAGCTAGTCTAGTAGAGGCTCACTAGGTACACGGTGTTGTCTATGTATCCACATATGTATCTGAGTTCCCGATAAATACAATTAGGGCAGCACTCTGCACCGGCGCGCCGGCCAAATTTTCGGCCGGTCGGGCAGCAGCCGTTAGATCTGGCCTCCAATAGCCGTCAGATCTTGCATCTCATCCTGTCTTTGACTTCGTCTTCAACCTCTATCCCCACGTGCCTCCGACCTCCTGCCCCACGAGCACCCACGTCCTCTCCCCATCATCACCGCTCGTCACAGCACCCCATGCCCTCTCCCCCCGTCGCTCGCTGCTCGTCACCGTCGCGTCTTGTGCGTGCACAAACTTGTCCCCCAATTTGAAGCTTTTTTAAACTCCGGTTGAAGCTTTTTTCAATTCGGTTGAAACTTTTTCCGTGGTTTAAGCTTTTTCCATGTCGCTTGAAGCTTTTTTCACGACGTTTGAAGCTATTTTCGTTGCTGGTTGTAGCAAAATTGACAGACGGTGGTAGCTTTTTATGCTACTGGTTTCAACAAAAATTGCAGCGCCGTTGTCGCCACCACAAATTTCATCGTGGTCGTTGCAGCAAATCACGTCATCAGATGTAACTTTTTCTGTTGCCGGTTGAAGCAAAAATCGCGAAGTCATGTGCGATGTAGCAAAATGCGACACCGGTGGTAGCAGACAACGATGTCGATTGTAACAAATTGTAATGTCGGTTAAAGCATGTACCAAAAATCAATGTTGGTTCTAGCATTCATGTGTCATGTGTGTGCCTCGCCATCGCAGTTATGTAGCTCGTGCGCCGGAGCTGGGAAAAGAGGTGGTTGTGCTCGCGGGGACTGGGGAAAAGGCAACCTCGCTGGGGCTGGGCGCCGTTCGCCGGGGCTAGTGGCCGTCGCCGCTCGCCGGGTCTGTGCGCCCGTCCCAGCTTGCCGTCATCGCTCGCCAGGGCTGCTCACTGTCGCAGCTCGCTGCCGATGCGGGGCAGAAGGCGGCCTTGCCGGGGCCAAGCGTCGTCGCCTCTCGCTTGCTCGTACTTCTTGCCTCCGTAATGGTGGAATCGAAAGAAGCAGGAGCGCGCGGTAGGAGGAGGTCGCTCAAGAGAGAGTCCCCGCACGAGATAAGGGTGCGAGACGAGATGCGAGCCGCTTGATCTAGTCGCATGAGACGGTGCGAGATGGACCGACCGAAGCGTTCGTCTGGAAACGATTCCCATACAATTATAACTTGAAAAATAAACGATTACCATGAACAAGAAAATATGATAATAATCATTTTATTCTATAGGACATATTCAACAAGGGGGGTGTGGTTTGGGTGGGGTCAATGCACTAGAGGTGGGTTAGCCATCAACAACAGGGTCTGCGTGGCCGTGAGGATTCATGTGTTGGGGGAAAGAAGATTGGATGACATTGGAAGAAAAAGAATATGGGAATGGCAAGAAGATAGGGGCATGATGAGTGACATGTCACATGTGTAAACAAGAAAAAAGAAATGACGTAGGTAAGAACAATCGAATAGGAATCGACGCGAGCGCTTTTATCAATCGTCCGGTCAGCATAATTTACAACACATGCGGAGATTTATTTTTTTTTCCTTTTTTTTCTACAGTGACACATGCAGAGTTTCCCGTCCAAAAAGAAATGACATCTACAGAAATATCAAGAGAACGGCTCTTCATTTTCTCTAATAAATTTTTATGTTAAGTTTAAAAGTAAGTAAGTAACTACTGTATTCATTTCTTTAAACAACTCCAAAATTTTGGTGCACAAAGCCGCGGCTTGGACTCGTCTTTCTTTTGCGCTTGGCGACTTGGAAAGTTGGAAATATCGGGAGGGGTAAAACTGGCAGTTACAAATACAGGCCGACGAAGCCGATTCTCAATTTCCACGACAGCAACGCCTCTCTGCTTCCTTCGTCCGCAGGGACACCTCTCGCGCAGCAGCGCAACGCCGTCTCTCTCCCTCCCCCCCCTCCCGCACCTTCTAGAACCTTCCACCCCAACTGCCAGGGCTGCGCAGATGGCGACCATGGAGAACGTGATCGAGCTCGTGAACCGCATCCAGCGCGCCTGCACCGTGCTCGGCGACCACGGCGGCGACGGCGGCGCCGCCTCCCTCCCCGCCCTGTGGGAGGCGCTGCCTTCCGTGGCCGTCGTCGGAGGGCAGGTCGGACTCCTACCTTCGATCGCCTGTGCTCGCCCCGCCTAGGGTTTTCGTTTCGTGGCTTAATTGCTGTGACGCCTGAGTTTGTTTTTTCTGCGCCCGGTTGCGTTCGTACGTGCAGAGTTCGGGGAAGTCGTCCGTGCTGGAGAGCATCGTCGGGCGTGACTTCCTTCCTCGAGGCTCTGGTATGGCAGCGAATCCCGCGTCCGGCTCCGAGTTTTCGAGCTTTTGTGCCGTTTGTTTTAACCGTTTAATTTCTGGTTGTGCGCTGTGGTTCGAAGGGATCGTGACGAGGAGGCCACTGGTTCTGCAGCTGCACAAGACCGAGGTCGGGGAGCAGGAGTACGCCGAGTTCCTGCATGCGCCAAAGCGTCGGTTCACCGATTTCGGTGAGCTCTCTCTGCCCGCGCGCATGCAGTTTCAGTCATGTGCAGTTAGGGGGTTATTCAGGGGTTATGCTTGGAGTAACTAGTAGTAGTAATGGATGCCTGATTTTTCAATGTCTACCATGATTTGCTGTGCTATTAACAAGTGCAGTGTAATAATATTTACATTTGCACCTGCACCTGCACCAGAAGTTGTCTTGGTCAATACAAGTTCTGCGTAGCTACATATGTGTGATAATATTCAGGCTGTGGGCACTTGATGATGCAGTGGCTGGTAGAGCGTTACTATATAATTTTTTTTGTGGTTTTACTATTGCCTATCGATATGGTTCTAATCTTCTACTCCACAAGGATGAGTCAGGTGCAATGGGGAGTTTTAGATAAAAGTTCTATGGTCACTCTCTCTCTAGTTTCCACCCTATGCGGATAGTTCAGACTACATTATGCACTTGATTGTGTTGCTTAAGTGTTTAGGGCATGTCCATCAGTGATTCAATGAGTAGGTGTTGATGCTGAGACTGGCTGATCTAAACAATTTTGTTTGACCAACCTGCGTCTGGTGCTACCAGTTCAAGTATTATGTGTTTTTTATCAGGCTGATTTGCATATGGCCACATGTATCTAAATAAATCACACACATCATCCTTCAGAAAAAATATGATATCCTGAAATGAATTTGGAATAGTTTCAGTATTTGCATTACCAGGAAGCAACTCTAGTTGATCAGCTGCTTATTGTGTACATGTTGTTTGTCTGTTTTCTGCAGCTCTTGTGCGTAACGAAATCGAAGATGAAACTGATAGGTTGACGGGGAGGTCAAAACAAATATCTCCGGTCCCTATTCATCTCAGCATATACTCACCAAACGGTATTATACCTTGGGGGCATAAGTGCATAAAACTTAGTGGTACATTGATGGAGAAATATTGTTGCTGGTATTTGCTAAGTATAAATTTGCAGTTCTATTTTATATGAATATCACTACAACTTCTCTGTTTGACAACAGTAGCCATGTAATCTTTGCTCTCATTCCTTTTTCATGGTGGTGTTTATATAGAGAATCTTAGTTTATAAACAATAGCATTCATGCAGCTCTTGCATCTTCCTGGGTCTTAATCTTTTTCTGGAGGGGTCTTACTTCGAATTTTCTTGATAAGTCATTTATTCTATTCAGTTGGCTATTGCAGTTGTCAACTTAACATTGATTGATCTGCCGGGTCTAACCAAGGTTGCTACAGGTATGAAAATGTCTATTTTTTCACATTTTCTGATCTAGGAAATGTTCACAAGGAATTTTCATTCACCATGTTGTCATCTCTTTTCAGAGGGGCAACCTGAAAGCATTGCCCAGGATATCGAAAACATGGTGCGCTTATACGTTGAGAAGGTACTGCTTTTTCTTCAATGGGGTGCACTTGACATACATAAGACATGCATGTTGATATTTACCTATGGAGTGACACATTCCAATCTTCTTTTGTAGCCAAACTGTATTATACTTGCTATATCTCCTGCCAATCAAGATATAGCAACATCGGATGCCATTAAGCTTGCTCGGGATGTTGATCCAACTGGTATGAACCAAAATTCTGCACTTATTTTGTTGTGATCTACTAGTTCTATTATCCGATGGTACAATCCTTAAGTATGATGTTGACTAATTATGTATGTACTTATGTTTTACACACCTATCAGTGTCATAGCTCATAATATTTGCTGATGTCATTTGCTTCAAAGATTTTAGCACCATGGATGTTCAACATGAAAAATAACAAAACAACATCTTTTAGGTGGAACCCATGCATAGCTCAGCAAGTGTTTGGTTTTAACTCTAGATTATTGTGGTTGATTAATGGTTACTGAGCCACGTGGGATGTACATTTCACTCCAATGGCATAGACTACTGGTTCTCTTTTCTAATATTTTATGGCTTGTTCACATTTGATTGATATTCTCCCCACAGTGACAAAATTATCTGTTTGATGCACCTACAATGTTTCTTGTCTGAGGGATCATTTTAAATTTTCGTAGGTGAAAGGACCTTTGGCGTGTTGACTAAGCTTGATTTGATGGACAAGGGAACAGATGCACTTGATGTATGCTTCTACTCACTCTACTCTTTTTGTGCATTTTGGGCTTATTAAAGACCTAATAATGCCCAATACTCGTTCTTCTCGCTAAGGTTCTTGAAGGAAGAGCTTACAAGCTACAACACCCATGGGTTGGAATTGTTAACCGCTCACAAGCAGATATCAACAGGAATGTTGACATGATTATTGCTAGAGAAAAAGAACAAGAGTTCTTTGTTTCTAGCCCTGAATATGCTCATTTAGCCAGCAGGATGGGTTCAGAATATCTTGCTAAACTTCTTTCACAGGTTCAAATCATCCTTCTAGTGTTTTCATTCTTGTTCTTGGTAAGGTAGCAGTGGTCTCATCATGCAATCCTGTTTCTATCTCTCAGCAACTCGAGGCAGTTATTAGGGCACGCATTCCAAGCATCACATCTTTGATAAACAAAACTATTGATGAGCTTGAATCTGAGATGGATCACCTTGGTAGACCTATTGGATCAGACGCTGGGGTAATCAACGAAACTTTTGAGCTAAATTGCATTGGAGTCAAACAGACATATGTAACTTCATTCATGTACTTGTGCAGGCTCAGTTATATCTTGTCCTGGAGTTGTGCCGTGCATTTGACAAAATATTTAAAGAACATCTTGATGGAGGGTAAGTTCCATTTTGATCATCTCATGTCTTTATTTTTCTTGGTCATAATCTGTAACATGGATATTAAAATATACAGACGACCTGGTGGTGATCAAATTTACTGGGTCTTTGATAACCAACTCCCTGCTGCTCTGCGGAAGCTTCCATTTGACCGCTACCTCTCCTTGCAAAACGTTAAACGGATTGTGTCACAAGCTGATGGTTATCAGCCTCATTTAATTGCTCCTGAGCAAGGTTACCGTCGACTGATAGATTCTGGTCTCAGTTATTTTAGAGGACCAGCTGAAGCTTCTGTAGATGCTGTAAGATTTCTTCTTCCTGTGGTTGCTTGCTTTGCCATGTTTCTTCCACTAAGTCCCCTTTTACCATCACTTTAGGTGCATAATGTCCTGAAAGAGCTGGTAAGGAAATCAATTGGGGAGACTGAGGTTTGTTTTCTCGCACTTCAACTCCAACTTGCCACTTATACATTTTATAAGTTATGTATTTACTGTAGTGATATTGTTTCACTAGGAACTGAGAAGATTTCCCACTCTTCAAGCGGAGCTTGCTGCTGCATGCTACAAAGCCCTGGAGAGCTTCCGTCAAGAGGGTCGTAAAACTACTGTGCGATTGGTTGATATGGAGTCAGCGTATTTGACGGTCGATTTCTTCCGCAAGCTTCCACAGGAGGTGGGCAGGACTGGAACTGGATACCCTGTGGACAATGCTGGAACTGGACCTTCCACTCCTGGTGATCGGTACTCTGACACACACTTCAGGAGGATTGCCTCTAACGTGTCCTCCTACATTGACATGGTATCAGGCACACTGAAGAATACTATTCCCAAGGCTGTTGTTCACTGTCAAGTCCGGGAAGCCAAGCGGTCCCTGCTGAACTATTTCTATATTCAAGTGGGCAGTAAAGATGTAGGTGTCTTGTTTTGTTGTCTAAATATGTTCATTCCTTCTCCTTTCAGTTGTCTCATTGATCAATTTCCTGTGTAGGCTAAGCAGCTCGCGCTACTCCTTGATGAGGATCCTGCTCTTATGGGACGCAGGCAGCAATGCTTTAAGAGGCTTGAGCTATACAAGTCAGCAAGGGATGAGATTGATGCCGTGTCATGGTCACGATGAAGGTAACATACCATGTGCCGAATCAGCAGTCGGTTAGTCTGGAGTATTGTTGTCAAATCTCAGTTGACAGATCAGTTACCTTGCTGTATATAACTCCTAGTCTTTTTTTTCACCGTGCAACTCCGAGCTATTAGTATGAATATAACAGTTTTGTGTGACTACGGGTAGGAAATTTACAGACTTCTAAGTAGAAAGTACTAGTTGTTTCTGGTACTTCTTCGTAGGATGCATGTGGTGATCTTTGACAATCTGTATGCGGAGTTCTCAGCATAAGTAATGATCATTCACAATCTTTGTGCATGCTGATGCATATGTTTATTTATTCTTTACTCTCAAGCCCTGAACTCCCCCTTCAAAGAAAGAGCGCCTATTTTTCCGGACTGTAGGCTATGGCATTTAGACCTACAGGCCATTTTTGCCCCTTTTCTGCTTCCTTTAGTTTTGGGACCTTCAGAGTTCAGACTATTCATACCTGCTGTTGGTAACCGTCCTGGCCTAGCCTGATACATATAATACTCCTCTTGTCATGCGATTATTATTACTGCAACTAGATTTAGTTTTGGGGCGCTTTGTTTCCAGGTTCAGACAAGAGCCGCCCTAAAGAAAAACTTAGACAAGAGTTTTCCCGGTCAATCATACATGCACTTTTCGTCTGCACATTCTTGGCACAACTCAACCTGCACGTAATGTAAGGCTTGCCTGCCGATCTGATAATTTGTTATCTGTAGATTTTCAGTAGTCCAGAAGAGGAACCTGAATTAGACAAGTCTGGTCAAGTTACGGGTTCTTTTGTTCTGGTAGCATTGGTTCCAAAGGATACAAATAGCTCATATTTTTTCTGGTCAGCTACTCATCTTCAGTAGACTTGACTTTGACTCTAGTAGTACGTTGAACTGGCTTTTGGTTTCTTGGATGATTCTTCACCTGGTATTTACTCGACGCTTTCTAGAGCTACGATTTTCTTTCCCGTCGATCTTTCATGAGAACCCTCCATATAACAGACCTTCTATTACAGCAAATTGACAATGACCCTTTCGTGCCAAGAGAAGTATCATTGTTAATGACACAAGACATAAGCAATTGGGGTTGACTCTGTTTCCTCCCCCCTTTTGGTTTCTGGTACTTGTACTAGGATTCATATGTTTATTTATATTCTCAACTCTCAATCCCCTACCTCTTCATCTTTCAAACAAAGAGCATCTATTTCGTTTCCAGCCTATAAACTATGGCATTTAGACTTTCTGCTTCTTTTAGTTTTGGATCTTCAGAGTTCAGACCATGTGTTACCTGCTATTGCTAACTGGCCTGGCCTTCCGATAAGAGAAAAGGTAACCCTCCTGGCCTGGCCTGATACATTTGTCCAGTGGTGCTCTTGTTAGTTTTGGTGCTCTTTGTTTCCAGGTTCAGACAAGAGCCTCCTTGGTAAATCATATATGCACTTTGATATGCACATTCTTGGCAGAACTCAACGTGCATGTGCTGTATATAAGGCCTGGCCGCTGTCTGATAATTTGTTATCTGTAGCTTTTCAATACTCCTGAGACGGGTCAAGTTTTACTACCGGTTCTTTTCATCTTTTGTTCTGGTAGCATTGGTTCGAGATGATACAAATCGCAGATATTTTTTCTGGTCGCCTACTCATCTTCAGTAGACTTGACTTTGACTATGCAGTATATGCTAACTAACTTTTGGTTTCTTCGTTGATTCTCCACCTGGTATTTGCTACCTACTCCGCGCTTTATTTTTTCTTTCCTTTTTTGCTGGAAAACTCCACTCGTTCTAGAGCTACGATTTCCTTTCCCGTCGATCTTTCACGAGTACCCTGCATAGAACAGATCTTCTCTTCTCTTACAGCAAATTGACAATGGCACATTCATGCCATTGCTAATGACACAAGGCATGAGTAATTGGGGTTGACTCTTTCTCCTCGCCCGTGGCCCTCACGAATTGGCTGCTTTAAAACAGGCAATGGGCCGGTCAAATTCTGTACCGACAGAACTTTTCGGTCCATTAAAAAGCAAGTAGCTCTCCATGCATCGAAAATTGCAAATGGTGCACGGGCACCACGGTGCCCGTTTTCAAAAATCATATTTCTATAATGCGAAAAAAACTGAAACTTTTTGTGTACACACACAAACATGTATGTTATGTATTTGCAAAATTTCAAATCATTTTACTTTCACACGTGGCATACAAAGAAATGACAAATATGTATTTCTAAATGGGCTTCTTTCTTTTGTTATTGGACCAAAATTTTGTTATTTTTGTACAGCTTACAAATTACATTTTTTTAAAACAAAATTTCACTGATTTGTAATGAATACATATAAGTTTCCACATAATTATTTTAATTTTTTTTGAAACTTTTAAATATGTTTTTTGATTTTTTTTAGAAAAAGGGCACCAAGGTGCCCGAGCACACAAACATCGCACTCTTCATGCATATCTGGTGTAGTTGCACAGAACTGTTATCGCTGCCAATTCATATAGCAGCATAAATGGCCATGCAATGTGTCGCGGGCGATCATGATGGTAATGTCCGAACGAGCGAACGATCTCCAGGACCGTCTCCCCGTGGAGAATTATTTTGCAATACAATTAGGCAGAAGCAAAAGGAGAGGATCGGCGGTTGTTGGCCATTATACGCCACACAGTTTACTACTCTAGTAGCATCTTCGCATGTGATGGCCGGCCGTGAGCGAGCGATGTCTAGTCGCTAGTGGAAGCGCGGGTCATAAGTTTATCTCGTGGTAGTTCTTGTGCGGATTTGGTTTGTTGGTCGTGTGCTGCTACCTCCTCTCTATTATTTGCTGCGGTGGCACCGGCCGAGTTTAACCCGTCTAACGTAGCCGTGGGACATATACCTAACAAAAGCACCGTAGTCATTGCACATCGGATGCTATTTTTAATCTTGTACATTTTGTTCATGACATTGCGTTAATTCTGCAGCTACATAGTTTGTTTGTTTCTTTTTTTATGATCGAGAGCCTCACGAATCTGTTATATTGGCTATTTGCATGCATTTCGAAAGTCAACAAAACTCCTCTATTTTTGGGATAACTCTGGGGAGCATGCAATCTTTCAGAAAGTTCTCACATTTTTCTGTGGTGCAACTAAACAAGATGTGTTACATCTTCCTGTGCTCTCAACTTACCACGGAGAATACATCTACATTTTAGTTTTTTTACATTGCCGCGTTCACTGAATACTGCGAACCAAACCAGCGTTCACTCAAGGTCTAACTATTTCCCCCGGGTAAATAATTGTTGAGAAAAGATTATATCCCACCGGCTGATCCGTTGATCCATCCGCCGTCCGCTCGTCCGTTAGATCTCGCCTCGATCACGAATCATTTTTCAAAACTGACTCGTTGTTTCAGAAACTGAAGCGTTGTTTCAGGAACGGGGGCTGAAGCTGGAGCACTCCAGGTTCCTCCTCGTGGCTCCTCTGCTATCGGGGACGAGCCTGCCGGAGTCCGGCGAACCGCCGCCGCCGTCGGTCCTCGCTAGCTCGCTGGATCCCCACCTCGCCGACGAGATCCAGCCCCTCGCCGGATCGCCGGATCCCCACCTCGCGCGCGAACGAGGAGGTGTGCGGCGCGAACGCCGGTGAGCTCCCGCCGCCGGGGAGCTTCTCTGCCTCGCTGGAGATGCGTCCCTGCTCGCGCGCCCGACTCTCCGTTGAGCATGGATCCCGGCTGCAACGTGACTTTCGTTGTAAAAATTCCTGAAACTCGACCGTTGTTTCAAAAAATTCTTCCGTAAAAATATCTATGTTATAGAAAGACGAAAAAAATATATTCTGCAACAAGCAAATTGTTTCTGAAACTCGACCGTTGTTTCAGGAATTAACGGATCCAAAGTTTATTTCTTGCAACAAAACGAAAATTTCCGTAACTCAAGCGTCGTTTCAGGAAATAACTACTGACCATGCGTCGGGGATGCGAGGCGTTAGATCGGCATCCGACGGCTAGCTAGGTGATAGATAATTTTTAAAAATCATCCGACGGACGCGTAGCATTCTCCATAATTGTTTGGAGCGTGTCTCTTAAACGAGAGATGGGCAAAGGGCCATGTGTGCTCCCCTCTCCTGTCCGCCACGTGCCGGGCAGGAGGATGGTTGAAGCGGCTACCGCGCACCGACACGGCAGAGAATATCGCGGTCGCTGTTGGCATGTCGCGTCGCCGGTGCGCCTGAGGCGGCGACGGCACGACCCGTCGGCGTCGGCGTCGGCGTCTCGCTCGCGGTCATGGTCCCGCGCTGCTCGTCTCCCCCTGATGATAATAATAAATCTATATCGAACTGTTCCACGTCCAAGGAGCACGCACGTCGATCGGAGGGGGGAACAGTTGGGATCAGAGACGCAACAGTTCCTCCGAGCGACGGATCAGCCCAGCTTGCCCATGCCCTTTGCTTTGCGCGGTCAAGCGTGGCAGCCCTTCTCCGGACGACCATGACCGCGTCGGCGTGGAGGGGTGGTACGGCACTAGTCAGCTAGGATCCGCCGTTCCTTTCACCAACGCGGCGTATCTCTGATCCAGAATCCCGGTCTGGTAGAATGCTGGATAGGTGATCCGCCGCACGACATACATGCTCGCTTCCGGTTCCTCTCCAACAGATTCTGCCCCCCCCCCCCCCCCCCCTCTCGCCGCCGTCAGGGGCGGGGGTTTTGATCTATTACCACACTTTATAAGGGGGTTGATGATTTATCATAGGCTTGTGACAATGGCAAGTGGACCCGGCTCCACCTGTCAATCTTGGGAGGGGGGGGGGGGGGGGGGGGTTAGCAAGTTATCAAAGTGAAAAGTAAAGTGTGGTTTAAGATCCAATTTCTTCGTCAAGGACGCAGCCGAGAGAAGCGCGGCTGGCACCGATGCCGACGAGGAGACTTCGTCCTCTCGCGACAGGGCCCTGACGCGGGAAGGGGCGGTCGGGTTGGGGTGTGGCGTGGCGGAGTTGTGCGGCGACGACAGACATCGTGGTGCCCGGGCGTGCTGGGCAGTCGGTGGCAGGGCGTGCGGGTAGTCGGTGGCGGCGGACGGGACTGCTGCAGCGTGGTTTCGCCAGATCTAGCAGCGTGGCGAAGCAGGCTGCAGGTGAGCACCGCGGTGGTGGTGTGAGGGTGGTCGTCAGTGTCAGCGGTGGGGCCTCGCCTGGTTTGGCCGGCGACTGGGGACCGGGACGGTGGAGCGGGTCTATGATGTTCAGGTATCGCTGATCTGACGGCCGGGCTTAATGAGGCGACGCAAGGAGTTGGCGACAATCGCCCTTCTCCTGGGACCAAGCCGGCGACGGCAATCTCCCTTCTCCTGGGACCAAGCCGGCGGCTGATATCTACTACACAACTTGTTCTTGTACACTCGTGTTCGGCCTCCAATCGCAGAGTTTTGTAGACAGTAATTTTTTTTCTTCTAAAATGGATGATCTAAGGTTTATCAGTCCGTGGGAGGCATAGGATAAAGATGGTCTCTCTCAAACAACCCTGTAACCAAATAATAAAAAATCTCTTTGTCCCCAACACATCAAATATAATGATAATTTGTATATGTGCACTAGTTCGGCGAAGAGATGGTGATACAAGTATAATAATGATAATAGATATAGTTTTTTGTAATCTAAAAGTATAAAAACAACAAGGTAGCAAGTGTAAAACAGTGAGCAAAACGTTGTAAAAATGCTTGGTAATAATGTCTAGGGTCCGTACTTTCGGCAGTGCAATCTCTCAACAATGCTAGTATAATTGGATCACATAACAATTCCTCAACGTGCGATAAAGAATCACTCCAAAGTTCATATCTAGCAGAGAACATAAGGAAAAAGATTTATAGGGTACGAAACCAGCTTAGAGTTATTCTTTCCGATCAATCTTTTCAAGAGTTCGTACTAAAATAACAAGTTATCATTTTCGATCGATTTATTCAAGAGTTTGTATTAAAAGAATACCATTAATACATATCAACCAATCTTAATATCACCTAGATACTCCAATGTCATCTCAAGTATCCCTCGGCTAATTATACGACATGGATCAAATAATTTTAGATTCTACATATTCAATCCAACACAAAAAAACTTTAAGGAGCACCCTAAGATTTCTATTAGAGAACATAGTATGAAAACGTGCATCAACCCCATGCATAGTTTACCCCAATCTCATCGGGAATCTGCGAGTTGAGTGCCAAAACATAGATCAAGTGAATCACTTGAATACCCCAATGTCACTATGGGTATCTACAGACATACATCACGTGCTCTCAAACAAGCAAAAAACAACAACTGGTACTGGGTACTATGTCAATAGGTTAGTCCCAAAAAATGACATGAAGTTTCTATAAAATGATTGCAAAACATCCAAGAATTATAATATAACAACATGGAACAATAAAAAATTATAGATGCTTTGGAGACGTATCAGCATCCCCAAGCTTAATTCACGCTCATCCTCGAATAGGTAAATGATAAAAACAGATTTTTTAATGTGGAATGCTACCTAACATGTTCATCATATTCTTTTCTTTATAGCATGGACATATGGACTTGTAGATGATTCAAAGCAATAGTCTATAATTTGACATGAAAACTTCAATACTCAAGCATATCAACAAGCAACCAAATCTTTCAAAATATCAATGCTAAAGAATGATATTCCTAGTCCATCATACTCGATCATTGATCCATTCATGCAACACACCAAAATATTAGCTACATCCAATGCTTAAGTATGATAATAGTGTTACTTAGTTGGTGCTTTATAAGACAAGATGGAGAGTCATATTCAAAATAAAAACTGCATTAAGTAAATAGATAGACCCTTCGTAGAGGGAAGCACGGATTTGTAGACGTGGCAGAACTCAAAGTGAAAAATTTAGAGATAAAATATTTTGGGTGGTATGCTTTTCCCGTCAACAAAAACAACTAAGAGTTCCCAATATCTTCCATGCTAAACAAATCATATGTGGTTCCCAAACTGAAAATAAATTTTATTTCTTTTTTCATCATTCTTTCACACTCCACGGCTAGCCACATCCACGGGTACCGTCCATGCCAACACTTTCCAAGAAATTTATTATTTGACAACATAAAATAAATTTCTTTTCATTTCGGCACTGGGCATCCCTATTACCGCCATACTCTCATGCAATGACAAGTGAATAAACACTCGTCTTGAGAATAACCTATTTAACATGAAAGATATCGGTAACCCCTTGCCGCTTCATGAGCGGTACGGGCATACAAAATAGAAGTTTATTTTAAACATTAGAGTTGGCACAAACAAATTTACTTGGAACGACACTGAAATGCTGCATATAGGTAGGTATGATGGACTCATTTGGCACAAATTTGGGTTTAGGATTTGGTTGCACAAGTAGGATTCCCGCTTAGTACAAGTGAAGGATAGCAAATAGATTGAGAAGCGCCTAACCAAGGAACGAAAACCATCATAAGCGAACATTAAATATAACTAACACCGAATAATGCAACAGAAGTAGGATGTAACTTCATAGCATAACTATTGACTTAATATGCATGCATAGGGAATCACAAACCTTACACCAACATTCTTACTAAAGCATAATTATTCATCAACATAACTCACATACCACTATCTTCATATCGCAAAACTATTGCAAATAATCCAGTTTAACATCCAATGATCTTCATGAAAGTTTTTATTATATCTCCCCTGAATATATATCACTTTGCGACCAATTTCATTTAAATCAAATTGCCATTGCTAATAACAAGCTCTCAAACGAATATAAGTGAAGAACAAGAGCACAAGTTTCTTTAAAATTTTCAACTCTCAAAATAATAAGTGAAGCAAGAGAGGATTTTCTTCTAAGTTTCTACTAACTCTCAAAATAATCTAAGTGAAGCATGAGAGCATGTTTCTTCAAAATAACAACACCGCCGTGCTCAGAAATATATAAGTGAAGTACCAGAGCAATTCAATCAAACTACTCTCAACAGATATAAGTGAAGATTAATGAGTAGTCAAACAATTAAGTAGCTATGTGAGGACTCTCTCTCAATAAAGATTTTCAAATATGACATTTTATTTCAAACAAAAAATAAAACAAAAGACACTCCAAGAATAGCACATATTATGTGGACAAATAAAAATTTAGGCTCAACGTAGGCTAACCGATAGTTGTTGATGAAGAAAGGTGGGATGCGTAGCATCCCCAAGATTAGATGCATCAGACTTCTTGAAATTTTTACTTCGGGTGCCTTGGGCATCCCCAAGCTTGATCTTTCGTATCTCGTTCAATCCTCTCATATCCCGGTTTCACCTAAGTCTCAAAAACTTCATCCACACAATACTTGAAAATAACTCGTGAGATAGGTTAGTACACATAAAAGTAAATCAACACTTCATGTACGGCGAGGACAAGTTGCATAATAATTTTCAAACATTAGGTAATGTGTACTATCATTTCCGCAATTTATATCTACCAATATAAGCTATGGAACCTATGGGATAAGTAGATAACAAAACTATGACATCAATCTGTCCAAACAGAACAATCTCTAGCAATTTACATAAAAATGTACTTATGTACCTCCAAAAGTTCTGAAATTTAGGACGTGATAAAAAAATTGTATGGCATTACTATGTAAACATTTCAGAAACTTTCCACGTTCTAGTAAAATCCGGTAATTCAAATACTACAACAAAAGTTTCTATTTTTATAGAGCACACATCACACATGCAATTCAAGCATTATAAAGGCAATTCTTGGAATTTTTTTATTGAAAAGTAAGATTATAAATAACATCTTACATAGAACAACAAAATAAAATAACGCTCCATGTAAAACACATATCATAGCTACTCGTACAAACCCTCAGCCCCGAGGGTGGACTACACTACAGGAATCAGCTTCTTTGTCGTCTGCCTTAGCGAACGGCAAAGGGCCACTCCACGGATGACAAAGCCCTTTGTCGTCCGCTGGCAGACGGCAAAAATTTTACGGTTGTTTGCGTCGGTAAAGGGCCTTCTTTGCCGTCTGCCGACAGGCAGCGGACGGCAAAGGGCTTTTGCCATGTGTCTCCCATGGCAAGCAGACAGCAAAACATTTATATGAAAGCCGACAGGCACCTACCCTGTTAGGTGGCTAATGAAGTATTTGCCGTCTGCCAGACGCGACCCTTTGCCGTTTCCCGTGGGCGGTAGCAGACGGCAAAGTGACCATATGGGTCAGCCGGCTGCCACGAGGTTGCACACGTGGGTGCCATGTGGCGCCTTTGCCGCCCGCTGGCCGACGGGAAAGCCCTTTGTCGTCCGCTAGCAGACGGCAAAACGCTTGTACTGCCACTATTTTGTTTGCTTTTAGTGATTTCCCTACATTTTAAAAATACACATATGATATATATAATTTCTAACAGCCACATATAGTTTCAAACATCATATAAGCAACATATAGGCCATGTATTGAACATCATATAAGATCAAGGCAACAAATAGGCTAGCTTCCAATACATACACATAGTTTCAATCATCATACATACACATACTTATCTTATCCCCATACATACACATAGTTTCACATTGTTCATCAATACAAATAGAAACAAAAAGTAAACGGTAGCACTCCATCAACCCTGGCTTCCATGAATGCCAGCCTCCATGAAGTGAATAAAATCTGCAAAATGAGAATACAAAAGTTGGAATAATAATAATAATAATAATAATAATAATAAGAAGAAGAAGAAGAAGACTAGAAGAAGAAGAAGAAGAAGAAGAAGGAGAAGGAGAAGGAGAAGAAGAAAGAGGAGAAGAAGAAGAAGAAGACTAGAAGAAGAATGAGAAGAAGAAAGAGGAGAAGAAGAAGAAGGAGAAGGAGAAGGAGAAGGAGAAGGAGGAGGAAGATATGCTAAGTTATGAGCTAACCAAGGTTCTTGTGCTATTTTTGACCTAACTAAGTTAATTATGTCATTTTGGAGGAAGATACACTAAGTTATGAGCTAACCAAGGTTCTTGTGCTATTTTTGACCTAATTAAGCTAATTATGTCGTTTTGGAGGAAGATACGCTTAGTTATGGCTAACCAAGGTTCTTGTGCTATTTTTGACCTAACTAAGCTAATTATGTCATTTTGGAGGAAGATACGCTAAGTTATGAGCTAACCAAGGTTCTTGTGCTATTTTTGACCTAACTAAACTAATTATGTCATAAATGAGCTAAATAAGCTAATTATGTCATTTTGGAGGATAATTAGCTAAGTATGTCTTTCTTGAGGAAAATAAGCTAAGTATATCGCAGAACACTAGAGAAAACTTACCGTCGTCGTCATCAAGGATGTGAATCATGGGGGTTGCTAGGGCGGGTTCACTTGGAGAAGGTTGCCCTGGAGAAGGGTTGTGCGATGCGGCTCGGGAGTTATTCTGCACCAAAGATATTTTTGCAATATCTCGTTAGCATGATGACACTCAAATATTAATGCTAGTAACTAATGATCATTGAAATGAAACTCACCGTTCCAACCCCAGAAATTTCCGACATCGACGGAGGGGTATGACAGTTCTAGAGGCACATAGACCGCACATTTGGTTTTGAAGAGTCAATCATATCAGTTAGTAATGAAATGGACATTACATGCATGATTTGGCTAATGTGAAAAAGAAACTTACCACAAGGAGATCGTACATGGCCCAGTTAGCCTCCTCATTCCGTGCCCTCTCCTCCAACAACCGAGCCGTGTTCTCATTCGTGGCCCGGTCCCTCTCCTCCAGAAACTCCTGAATAGCAACCTGGGTTGTCGCTCTCTCTTTCTGAAGAGCAGCCTGCAGCAACACTCCTCGTTAGTATTGTAATCATCGATGGCCACACACACAATGTAATGAATGAAAGTTTTCTAAGTCCGTATACCTAACCTCAATGGCGAGATCAACTGGCCGTGGACGAGGCCTTATCTTAGGACAGGAGCTCGTCTGAGGCGCCTTGTTCTCCAAGAGAGTGAGAGGACAATGTATCGGCCCATCTCCAATGGCTATCGAGCCATGCGGCCTCCCGCCACCAGATATCATCACCAGCTCTGGATCCAAAGGTTCCTGTCTCGGGTTAAAGTCCTCCCCTATCCTTGCCTTCCCCTCCTCCTTGTATCTCACGAGCTTGCTGTGGGAGCATATGTTGGTGAACTTCTCTGGATAATCGAGGTCAGACTTAGAGAATGCATTGGCCTTTTTGTAGGAGGCAGTATGGGCCATGCCATAGAGGTCGTACAACTCTAGCACCTCCATCATATTGTGATGTGCCTAAAAGAGAGGAACAAAGTATTAGTAAAGGGCTCAAGCTAGCATGAAGAATGAATTGATTGAATCATGAAGAAAACCAGATACCTAGTTCCGTCCGAACTGAAATAAGTTGGCGCTGCCTTGATGGTGTGGCACACCAACCACTTGGGCACACTGGTCCTTCACATTGTCATGGACAGCTCGCCATTGGCCTATGCACCACTCATCCACCAACACCTCCCAACAATCCATCTGTTCCGCACACCATCTCGGGGGGCACCTATGAGTTAGTAAGGAGAAATTTGAGTGCTACACCTATGAATCAAATAAAGAAAACTATGTACAAGACCTTAAGAATAGGTAATTACCTTCATGTACTGCTCCTTCTTCATATACTTTCCGCGACACAACTTCTTGTCCTTCTTAATACCACGCATAGCGTAGTAGTCTCAAACAACCTACGACCGAGCCTCGTGGCGTAAGTTTTGTAATAGCCGCTTGCACTCGGCCTCGATAACATTGGTCTCCGCCTCCTCATATCCCTCCTCATACCTGTAGAAGGTCTGCAATCAAACAAGACAACAGTGATTAGTACAATAACTAGCTATATTGTTAATTTTAGATTGTGTAAAAGGAGAAATTACCCAAAAGTTGTTGATCACCATCTTGGCCCTCATGTGGCATGAGACACCATCGATAATCTCCTCCGGCGGGGCCTGGGCAGCCTGGTAGTGCTCCGAGGTAAATCCTAGTGTAGGAACCTCACCCTCACCGGGCAACGTGACAAACCGTGGGAAATTTTGTTGCAAAGCACACCAAGGACAGTGTTCGGCTTGCGGACTCCAAGGGGGTGATGCCAACCCATGCAGTATGACAAGGTCAACACATTAGATATTTGAAGAAACTTGAAGGCAAAAGGTACAAAAAGAGTAAATGCACTAACTTCTCCCCTTTAGGCCTAATCACCGGCCTCTACTCGCGGGTCGCCGGCACGACCGGGAGACGTGTACTACCACGCTGGTACACGGTGACCCCCTCAACCACCTCGCCCTCACTATTAGTAAACTCACCTCCGACACCATCAGAATGGCCACCCGACCCCTCGGTACGTTGGCCGAAGCCTGGTACAGGAGTCTCGTGGGCCAAAGCCTCACGAACCGGAGTTTCATGGGTTGAATGCCCGTTGACCCGAGGCTCCTGGACGAGAGTCCCCGTAGCCTCCACCTCAAACGGGACCACCATAGTAGTCATGTGCTCGGGTGAATCAGCTGGGGGTGGTGGTGAGGACGGCGTAGCAGTTTTCCTACCTCTCCCGCGGCCACGTCCTATACCCATTGCCTTCTTCCTTGCCCAACCTCTCTCCCGATGGGAAACGACGCTGACAAAGAAGCACCCGTGGGTGTCCCAGACTGTCTGCCAAAACTCTACAGAGAGACTGGGGTGGAATGGAAGTATCCCTCGCGCGGGCCGCCAAGCAATCTGGACCCGCGCCCACCATCTTTCAACACCTGCCATGATAAAGAGTAAAAGAAATTATTACAACATAAAAAAATTGAATAACTAACATGAATAATAATATGTACATATATAATTTAAGTTGGGGTGCATACAAACTAATAATAGTCTATATTAATAAATGCATCATCATCATCACTATCACGCGTGTCTTCATGAATAACGTGCTTATCGGGTTCACCTGCATCAACTTGTGGAAGGTCTTTCTATAATCGGTCAAGCATTGAGAGGTCATCTGCAGCAGTAACCTCATCTAGTTTCGGCTGTGTTGGTTCCATCTCAGGGGTGAAGTTGAATTCATTATCGCTGTCTACTTCCATGTTCTGGGGTGAAGTACAATGGTTCTTGAAATGTTTCTTCGAAAGATATGTTTCTTGGAAGAATTATCCGTCATATGCGTCTGGCTTAATATGAGGTTCATAATCCTCTTCATCTGCAGGAGGTGGTCTAGTGTGTGGCGGCACTTCATAAACAATATCCCAACCATTCAGATTCTTATTAGTTTGGTAGACCCATGGTAGATAGAAAACTTGGGTCACGTGTTGAGCCGTAATATAGACATCAGGAACATCTAAATGGGTGCTTTGATTGATTTCGACTAGCCCTATATGTTCATGAGTCCTTCTAGTCTCCTTCGGCTGGAACCAATAACATTTGAAGACTACGACGTTCGGTGGGTTTTCACCATAGAATTGAAGTTCATAAATTGCTTCAACTCTTCTATAATACTCGGTACCTCCTTCGTCGATAGCAGAAACACCACAATTTTTAGATTTCCGGTTGGACATAGATAGCTCTTTGCCAAAGGTACGAAAGCGATACCCGTTGATGTTGTATTTCTCAAATGAACGGGCCTTATAGTCAAAACCATTAGCGGCTTGTCTCAATTCGGCGTCCGTAGACTCTGAATTAGCCTACAAGTTTAAATGTTTAATACTAAATGATTGTTGCATTAGCCGCAAATTAGACCAAAAAATGAAATGGTCTATTATTGATAATTACCTTTTGTTTGAATTGTAAGTGCATTTAGTGCCCCTTAGTGATTTTGGTGGTTTGAAGACTTATAGGTTAAGTATCTAATGTGTTTATAAGTGTACACAGGATCTATAAGTCATTGAGAAGTTTGAGATATTTGAAGAATATCGACCCCTAAAAATGTATATCTTCAGTTGAAGAAATTGGTCTGAAGCTGAAGAAATGAAACACGAGGAATCTGCGATGAAATTGACATTCCTCGTGAAGACACTGATATTGAGAAGACCGGTGGTTCCTGAAGAAAATCATTCTGAAGAAATTGAAGCATGAAGATTTACGTTTTCTGTTTTACTTTCTTCGCATTTGATGAATAGGAACACCGTACTGTTAAAGGGGGTCAAAGTAACACTATGGAATGAATTTCCTCATGATGCTCAACCCAAGCCAAATCCTACCAAAAGCCTCAAGTGTGGAATATGAGTGACATGAGGACTCTCACAGTTGAGAGTCCCGACCGTTTCGATAACCACGCCAAGTCACTGGTCTTATCCACTCCAACGGTCATATTATTTAAGGGCATTAGTGTCAAATCATGTCGGGATGCTCCCAGGCTATAAATAGCCGACCCCCACAACCACTAGCTGGTTGGCTGCTCCGTTAGAAACTGACACTTGTGATAAGAGCAACCCAAATTCCTCAGAGCCTTCGAGAGTAATTCATCAGTGAGGAAATACACCACCCACCGAAACCACAAACCAAACCTAGCGATTGAGCATCACTAAAGAAGTTGTTCCTGTGTGGGACTGAGGCCTTTTACCTTTGAGGACTGTGCATCCTCCAGACGGTTAGGCGTCATGGTCTAGAGCAATCCAGCAGTCAATTGTGGATCGCCGGGTGACCGAGTTTGTGAGGGTTTGGAAGTCTGCCCTGAAGACTTCCCACGAGTGTTGGGCGAGGACTGTGTGTCCTTAGCTCAAGGAGAATACGGTAGGGACTGTGTGTCCCGGGACTGGGTGTCCTTTGGTTTCAATACCAAGCCGCTCCAAACCAGATGTACAACTGTCACAACAGTTGGAACTGGGTCATCAACGACTGTCGTCTCTGAGAATCGGGTTCTAATTCCTCAACTCTTTACTTTCTCTGTATTATGTGTTGATGACTTTCACTGTGACTGTTTGAAGAATTTGCTGAAGAATTTCTTTGAATTTCCTCAACCCAAATTCTTCACAATAGTTAATCATCATCTGTATTCTGCGTGCCTGCTTACTGTGCGATCTGTTTTCACTTTCTTCACTTTGAAATACTGCTGGTGTGAACGTTTGCACATCTGATCCTTTACTGTTTCCGCTGTAAGTTAGTCATCAGTGAGGAATTTCCTCAAAAGGAATTTCCTCAGTGATGAAATTCTAAAAATCTCCTATTCACCCCCCTCTAGTCGATATAACGCATTTTCAATTGGTATCAGAGCAAGGTACTCCCTTGTTCTGTGTGATTTTGGTTTAACCACCTGGAGTTTTAGTTATGTCGACTGCAGGCATGTTCAAGGTGACTGCACCATGTCCCACCTACGAAGGGAAGAACTTTCCTTTCTGGAAGAACAAAGTGCAACTGCATCTACAAGCTATTGACAATGATCTCTGGTATATTGTGGAAAATGGCGTCCCCATCGTTTCTGCTAGTGTCTCTGCAGCTGATGTGAAGAAATTCAAGCAACTTGATTCTCAAGCGAAGAACATCATCTGTGGCTATCTGAGCCCGGGCCAGTTTGGAAGAGTAAGTGCTTTGGGCTCTGCAACACTGATCTGGGAAAGACTGTGCAAGGTAAATGAAGGAGTATCAACCCAGCGTGACTCTCGTGTTGATATTCTTCGCAATCTCTTCAATCGCTTCAAGAGACATGACAATGAATGCTGCCAAGACACCTTTGATCGCCTCACTGATATATCAAATGAACTGCAAGCACTGGGAGCTCGAGACATCACTGATCACGAAGTTGTGAAGAAACTGCTGAGATCCTTGGATCCTTCATTTGACACTCTAGTTCTGATGATTCAAGAAAGACCAGACTACAAGATGCTAGATCCAGCTGATATTCTTGAAAGGCTAAATACTCATGAATTCCAGCAAGAAGAAAAGAGAGATCTATATGGACCAAGCTATTCCAGACCACGTGCTCTGAAGGCTAGAGCAATTTCCTCATCTGAAGAAGAAAAAGATGACAACAGTTGTGACCCTGAAGAATTTGGACAGGAGCTCGCAATGCTTGTGAGGAAATTCCAGAGATTTACACGCCGAGGTCAGTTCGGTAAATCATTAAGAAGAGACATGAGGAAATCAGAATCTGCATCTGAGGACTACAATTAACGGACCTATCACAAGTGCAAGAAATCAGGTCATTACATTGCTGATTGTCCCCTCTGGGGAAAGGAATCAAAGAAGAAGAAATACAAGGATGACAGTTCTGATGACTCGAAGAAGAAGAAGAAATCTTCAAAATCCTCATCTTCAAAGTCCTCTTCACACAAGAAGACTAGCTTCAGATAGGCTCGGGCACTTATTGGCAAGGAAATGGATTCCGAAGCAAAATCAGAGGAATGTGATGAAGAAGAAGGCTCTGGAGAAGACTCAGAATCCGGACAGGCTAGTCTTGCACTAGCAACCACTTTCGTCAGCAAATGAATCTTCAATCTTGAAGAAAATGATTGCACCATCCATACTGATGACTATGCTGATGACATCGCTCCAACCTATTGCTTCATGGCAAAAGGTTCAAAGGTATCAAATGATGCCTCCTCCTCTGATTCAAGTGACTGTGAACATAATGATTATAAGAAACCCAGTAACAGTAAACTTGCTATCATTGCCACTAAACAACAAACTGCTATGGAAAAGCTTCAAAAACTGCTAGACAAAAGTGATGATCTGTTGAATGATGAAATGAATCTTAATCAAATCCTCGCTGATGACATGAAAAATCTTCAGTCTAGATTTGATATTCTTCAAGATCGTTATGATACTCTCCTCACTGATCATGAGAAGCTTTCCTACGAATTTCTTCAAAGGAAGCTTGATCTTGAGAAACCGAGGATGTCTCATGATGATCTTCGCATGGAAAATGATTCATTACTAGCTCAACAGATCAGCGCTAGTCAAGTTGAATTTATTCCTCCATGTCTTAAATGCATTGAACGAGAAACTGATAATTCCTCACCAGAATCATCAAATGCTACAAATTCTTCAACTGCACCTGTTGTGTCTATTTCCTCACTTGAGGAAAACACAAATGTTACTGATGAAAATGCAGGGTTGAAGGAATTGTACGTGACAGGCATGTACAAAAGCCTCAAAGGACACCAAACCCTCTGTGATGTGCTCAAAAAGTAGATCTTGAACAGGAACCCGAGGAAAGAAGGAATTGCCTTTGAGAGGAAATTAAATGCTGATGGAACTTATTGGAAACCTGAGCAGTATCCCAAAACCTCATGGGTTGCTGCTACTGGGCCTCCTTTTGATCCATCTAATCTAACTGGCTTCTCATGTGAATTATCCTATTCCTCGGATGAGTCATTTGACTCCAACTATAAACTGTTCAAAAATCAATCTGGTGAAATATTTGCTAGATATGTTGGAACTAACTGCAGGAATGGCCCTCCTCTGAAGAAAATCTGGGTTCCCAAAAGTTGTCTTGAAAATCTTCAGGTGAATGTCCTCATGACACCACCTTTGAAGAATCTGAACCCCAGATCACATTCCTCAGGAGGACCAAAGTCTTCAAGAGGATCAAAATCCTCAATTGGTCAAAACTATGCTCGTACCCATGCTTATGCATCTAACATGCAGGGAAACTACAAGGAATATGAATATAAGCGCTACTCCTCAAATCATTATGTTCATAAATCCTCAAACCAGTTCTCTGCATACTCATATGAGTACTTTAACCCCCCTACTGCCAAAAGAAGTGCATTAGCTTCAATGCCACCTTTCTCATATGGTGCTCGCAGGATGATGAATGCTTTGCCACCCCTTCAGATGTGGGTGGTGAAGAAATCAAACTAATCACTTCTGCAGGACAGGTCTCCAGATGAAAATCATCATCTGAAGAATTTGCTGGAGATCTGAGAAACGCTTGATAGGACGCAAGCTAATGATTGATGAAATAGAAATATTTCACATGTCCTTACATTTCTGTTATGATGAAATCACTGAACTGATGAAATTAGTATCATAGTCTTCAAATCTGAAGCATATGAGATGGTAAGCTGTACTAATTCATCTGCAAGATGACAAACCCAAAAATACTGAGTGGGTTCTCGATAGTGGCTGCACACATCACATGACTGGTGATAAAAGTATACTGATGAATATGCCACTAACTCCATCACCTCTGAAGCAAATCACATATGCTGAGAAAGGTAAAAGCAAGGTATTGGGACTTGGCAAAGTAGCTATTTCCAAGGATAGGCATATGGACAAAGTGATGCTTGTTGAATCCCTTGGTTTTAACCTCATGCCAGTCTCTATGCTTTGTGATCTTGATATGATTGTTATCTTTGGTAGATATAGATGTGTAGTCATCATGGAATCTGACAGATCCAAAGTCTTCGAAGGTGTAAGAAGAGGAGATTTGTACATTGTTGATTTCTCTACAGGTCCTCAACCAGCCACTTGCTTACTAGCAAAAACCTCAGAAGGATGGCTGTGGCACCGAAGACTAGGTCATGCAGGCATGAGGAATTTGCACACGCTTGCAAAGAAGAAGCATGTCATCGGCATCGAATCAGTCAAATTCCTCAAGGACCATCTCTGCGGTGCTTGTGAATCTGGGAAAATTACCAGATCCAAGCATCCTTCTAAAACCATCATGACTACTACACGTCCATTCGAATTGCTTCATATGGATTCATTTGGACCTACTCACTATGCCACACTAACCAATGCAACATCTCTATATGGCTTTGTCATAGTTGATGATTATTCCAGATACACTTGGGCGCATATTATAGTGTATAAAACTGAAGTGCAGGAAATCTTCAAACGATTTTCTTCAAGGGCCTCAACAAACTTCGGCATCAAGATCAAACATATCAGGAGTGATAATGGAACCGAGTTCAAAAACACTGGTCTTGATGATTATCTTGATGAACTTGGTATTACTCACGAATTGTCTACTCCTTATACTCCTCAGCAGAATGGTGTCGTCGAAAGGAAGAACAGGACTCTGGTTGAAATGGCAAGAACTATGCTTGAAGAATATCAGACTCCTCGTCGCTTCTGGCCTGAAGTAATTAACACTGCATGTCATATCATCAACAGGGTATATCTTCACAAATTCCTCAAGAAAACCTCATATGAACTCCTCACTCACAAGAAACCCAATGTAAGTTATTTCAAAGTCTTCGGTGCAAAATGCTGGATTAGAGATCCTCACCATAGCTCAAAATTTGCACCGAAAGCACATGAAGGTTTTATGCTCGGTTATGGAAAGGACTCGCACACCTACAGAGTCTTCAACAACTATCACAACAAAGTTGTTGAGACTGTAGATGTGCGGTTCGATGAAAAAAATGGCTCGCAAAGAGAGCAATTGCCTTCTGATCCAGATAAGTTGTCTCCTGAGGAAGCAATCAAGCTTAAGCCTACTGAAGACATTGTCCCTATTGAGGAAATTGGTGAAGAAATAATTCCCATCGCTGACAAAAACCAAGAAGATGCTCCTGAGGAAATTGCAACAGCACCACTTCCTCAGCCCAGACAAAATCCTCAACCAGCTCATTCGAGGATTGCAAATGAAGTAGAACTTGACAAAAATCCTCAACGACATCAATGCGCCAGGTCCTCTCACTCGCTCAAAAGCTTCACACTTAGTTAACTTTTGTGGGCATTTTTCCTTTGTATCCATCACAGAACCTCAAAAGTAGCTGAGGCTTTTCTGGAACCGGAGTGGATCCAAGCCATGCAAGACGAACTTCTTCAATTCAAGCTGAATGACATATGGGAGCTCGTCAAACGACCAGATCCTCGCAAGCACAACATCATCGGCACCAAGTGGATCTTCCGAAACAAGCAAGATGAGGACGGTCAAGTGGTGAGGAACAAGGCACGACTTGTAGCCCAAGGCTACACCCAGGTTGAAGGAATAGATTTCGATGAAACTTTTGCACCTGTTGCTAGACTTGAAGCTATTCGAATTCTACTTGCTTATGCTAATCATCATAACATCATCTTATATCAAATGGATGTGAAAAGTGCATTCCTCAATGGTAAGCTTGAGGAAGAAGTATATGTTGCTCAGCCCCCAGGTTTTGAGGATCCAAAGAATCCAGACAAAGTCTTCAGACTCAAAAAGGCTCTGTATGGCCTCAAGCAAGCCCCTCGGGCATGGTATGATACGTTGAAGGAATTCCTCATGAAGAAAGGCTTCAAACCTGGTTCACTCGATCCAACTCTTTTCACAAAATCTTATGATAATGAGCTATTTGTATGTCAAATATATGTTGATGACATCATATTTGGTTGTACTGACAAAAGATATAGTGATGAATTTGCCTACATGATGAGTGAAGACTATCAGATGTCCATGATGGGGGAGCTGAAATTCTTCTTAGGTCTTCAAATTCGTCAACAAAGCAATGGAATCTTCATATCACAGGAGAAATACCTCAAGGATGTTCTGAGGAAATTCGACATGCACGAATGCAAAGGTGCCAAGACTCCAATGCCTACCAACGGTCACCTCGGCACTGATGAAAATGGTAAAGATTTCGATCAGCAGGTATACCGTTCTATGATTGGCTCTTTATTGTATCTATGTGCATCTAGGCTAGATATAATGCTTAGTGTTTGCATGTGTGCACGTTTTCAAGCAAAACTGAAGGAATCACACCATAAGGCTGTGAAACATATTCTTCGATACTTAGCTCACACACCAACACTAGGATTATGGTATCCCAAGGGCTCCAATCTTCATCTGGTAGGGTATTCTGATTCAGACTATGCTGGTGACCGTGTGGATCGCAAGTCAACTTCAGGCACATGCCATTTCCTCGGAAGATCACTAGTTTGCTGGTCCTCAAAGAAGCAGAACTGCGTATCACTCTCCACTGCCGAAGCTGAGTACATTGCTGCTGGTTCTTGCTGTGCACAATTGCTATGGATGGAGCAAACCCTCAAGGACTACGGCATCAACATGAAGAATGTGCCCCTCTACTGTGACAATGAGAGTTCTATCAAGATTGCCTACAACCCAGTGCAGCACTCGAAGACCAAGCACATCCAGATTCGTCATCATTTTCTTCGGGACCATGTCCTCAAGGGCAATATCATCATCGACCATGTGAAGACTGATGATCAACTGGCTGATATCTTCACTAAGCCCTTGGATGAGAAAAGATTTTGCAAGTTGCGGTGTGAGCTAAATATCTTAGAGTCTTCAAATGTTTTGTAAAAACATGCACACACCCTAACACTTATGCAAAGTTGATGACTTAGATGTGCAACACATGATGAAATGATTTTCTTCAACTGATGAAGAAAGTCACTCTGAATGTGAAGAAATTAACGAAGAAATTGATTCTTAGGGCCCTACGACAATTGTACGCGGCGTCTGTAATCAACATTCTTATATGGTGGGTAACGCCACCGCCCAATGTGAAATTCCTCAAGTTGATTTTCTTCAAATGATCAATTTCCTCTCAATGAATTTTTCTTCAAAACAGCTGTTCTTCATTATGATGATCTATTACAAAATCTTCAAAAACACTTGATGACTTTCATTTGCCTAGGTAGACTGTGATTTCTAGTCCTCAACAGCATTCACTTATTGCTATTTCTTCAAGTTGATGTTTCTGCTAAGTGAATGTGATCGGACCCCACTTTCCCTCTATGCTATACTTATCCAGTCTATTCTATTCTTCATATGCGTTCTACTTGAAACTTTGTTCAAAATCCTCACTGCATCCTTGTCAGCTGATAATTTTGTAACGAAAACCCTCAAATCTTCAAAATTTGTTTTCTTTAAAAGAACAGTAACTGAACCCCCACTTCCCACGATCAGATAACCACGATCTCCACTATCTCCACCGCATCGTACGGGAGCTACACGTGTCATGCGGAGACGTAGAGGCAGGGGTTATTTGGTCCGAAACTTTCGCGCCAAACAGTAACTTTCGGGCTATAAATATGTACTTACCCCCTTCGGTATCATCTTCTTCGCCTCATCGCTCTCCTGCCACAGCACACTCCACCGAACCCTAGCGCCACCGCTGGTTGTCTTGTCGCCGGCAAGGAAGAGCTCCACTGCCTGAACCTTTTCGCCGCCAGGAACACGCCGGAGTCGGAACATCTACGTCCGCCGCCGCCGTAGACGTCCTCTGCTGCCAAGTTAGGGTGCATTGGACACTCGACCGAAGAGCCTCTTCAACACCACCTTCTGTGTTCTTCGCTCGCACCTTCTAGGGTACATATACCCCATTTTTACAGCAGATTAGATCTGAAATTTTACCTCTCCCATGTGAAATCTGTTTTTCCTCAAGATACGATGCGCACATGATTCCTCAAACACTACCTATCAACGCAATCACTGATGAACTAGCTAAGCATCTAAGATTTTCACGAGATTCCTCAATTGTGCAAATTTTCGGATCTATACATCTCTGGAACCCAAGAACAGTATGCTTAGACAAATTCCTCAACCACTGGTTATATTCTTCAAACTGTCAAACTTTTTGATTTTCTTCAAATCTGAGAACGCATATGACCTCTCCAAATCCCTCACAACTATACTCTGTTCACAGGTACACACATGTCAGCTGATTAATCTCTCGGTTCTCATCACATTAACTCATTTGCAGCGTTTCTGGAAGAAACTCTTCAAGGCTCATCAGAATCCTCAAGCGTTCAAAATCATCAGCAAATTCCTCGTCTGAAGAAAATGGAGGAAGAAAGGAAACAAAAGGGAGGAAAGAAACTGGAGCAGAACACAGCTGCTGATATTCCTGATGACAAATACTTGGACTATTGTACGCCTGATGAAGAACCTGAGACAATGGCCAAGAGAAAGATTAGGCTACAGAAAATTGAGCGCAGATGGGCAAAGGAGTGGAAGGAGTACAGGTTTGTGACTCCAAAATATGCGAAGAAATTCGCTTTGAAGCCTCCTGGCAGAAGGGCCCCACTTGAGGATCATCAAGTAGCACATCCCTCAAGTCTCATGACAATTGATGACTACCCAGATGAGAAAGAAAAGCATCTGGCCAAGCTCAAGAGGCAAGCTGAAACTGCAGTGAAGAAGTTTAATGAATCCTCAGCTGCTGCCTCCGGTGCTGCTCATTCCTCAGCAGCAGAAACCTCAGGCTCAGAGATTCCTCAATCGCAGTCTGTGCCAACTAAGACAAAGGCTCCAAAGCCTCACGAGAAGTCTGCACAGACTTCTGTCACAAAATCCTCAGCTCCAAAACCCTCAGCTCCAAAACCCTCGATTCCAAAACCGTCAACACCAAAACCATCAGCGCCAAAACCCTCAACACCCATCTCATCTACGCCAAAATCCTCAGCTCCACCTCCAAAGCCAGTACAGAAGAATGTCGTGAAGCCTACGACAGCCAGCTCTAGCTCCTCACGCCCAGCTGCAACAAGCTCGGAGACAAAGTCTTCAACACCTCTTGTGAAGACTTTGACAACTGCACAACCTGCACCTCTGCCAAGCCCCAGCAAAATCATCACAGTCCCGTCTGGATCAGAGGGAAGTGATGACTATGACAATGAAACCCTGGAAGCCATCATTAGGAACAAGCAAGAATGGGTAGCACAAGCATCAGGCAGTGCTATTCCTTTGGCCATGGACCCCAAGGTCCTCCTCGACTACATCAACATATGGTATGAGAACCCAAACACCCCCATTGATGACTTGAAACTTCCTCCTGGCATCAGCCACATGGTGGCCACCTTCATAAACGAAGCCAAATGGAAGGTACAGAAGGCCAGGCAGGCAAAAGTTGCAAAGGCCAAAAAGGAGAAATTCCTCAGGCAAAATCTCCTCAAGCTGACGTCTGAAGCATTGGTGTCAACCCAGGCAGAGCTGCAAGTCTTGACTGACAAGTGTGACAAACTGTCAGATCGCAAAAGCATCAAGCGCAATCTCATCAAGCTAGCCACTAGTGCTGTTGATGACTACAACAAACGTCACCCACCACCAGCACCAACTCCTCAGCCCCTGGTTGAGCAGCCAGAAGATGCATCTCCTGATGAGGAGGAAATTCCTGAAGCTGAGGAACAACACCAAGAGCGCCGTGCTGATGAGCTGGCCATTAAAGAAATCATCACCGAGACCGCTACTGATGAAACTGCAACCCCTGATGCAACTGCTCCTGATCCAGCTGCTTCATCAAAGCAGGCTGATGACTCTGTTCCAGCTGGTTCCTCACCACCAGCTGAAGAATCTGCAGAAAGAACACCTTCACCAAAAGCTTCAAAGGTGAAGAAGATCATCCCGTCTGCATCCGACGCAAAGAAGACAAGAGCTGCTGAGAAGGAAGCAAAGAAGAGAAAAGCTTCCTCAGCAGAAGAAAAGATTGAGGCAAAGCGCCTCAAGGAAACTGAAGAATCTGCCCCTCTGGACCCGGTGCCTCTAAATGTTGCACCTTCATATGAAATGGTCGTTGTTGGTGACCAAACTACAAGGGCAGATGAGGAAATGACGGATGTTGCCTCTGAGGAACATACTAATGAGGAGATCCAGATTGATGACAGTCTTAAACCTCATGTTCCTCAGACAGAGACTGCTCAAGCTGCAGGAGCTGATGAATCTGCTTCTGCTACAAAGCCAGCTGAAGAAAGACAAGCTGAAGAAAATGTCCAGTCTGAGCAGGCTCCTCACTCTGAACAGGCTGACCAAACTCCTCAAGCTGAGAAGGAAGAAGAAATTCCTCAGCCTGAAGCTCAGCCAGAGCAAAAAATACCAACTGATGGAATTCCTCAACCCGAGGAAACTGCTGAAGAAAATGTTCCCGCCCCTGACAATGACTTCATTGTGCTCAACCCAGAGACTGCCATGGTTGTTTCCCCTCCCATTCCTCAGCACAATATCAAGCCAGTTCAGCGCCAACCATTCTCGAAGCGGCCAAAGTTTCAGAAAGAAGATTTCTTTGAGGAACGCATGTATTTCATCGGAGAGAACCCCTATGACAAGCCTCAAATGAGGCATCTGAAGTTTTGGACAAGGACTCAGATGAACTACTATGCTTCAGTGCTCTGTGGACGCAACAAGATATTCCAGCACAGGCACATTCCTCATGAGGATCTTGAAGCAATACCCTGCCTGGAACCAGTCCTCAGTGTCCTTCATGATGCAGGTTTGCTCCCTATGTGCTCAGATATATCAGACTGGAATAGTGAACTTATTCTTCAGTTCTATGCAACTCTGCACATCTTTGGCAACGCTGATGACATCAACACTTGGGTGTTCGACTGGATGACTCAAAACACTCACTACAAGGCTCCAGCGTCTGAACTCCTCAGAGAACTGCCCGTACCAATTCCTTCAGACGGGGCAGTGAAGCTTTATGGCGAGCGTGAGCTGCCAAATGGGATGATGGAAGTCCTCATGAAGCCTTTGGCTGCAGGACAACACTCAAGAACCACATTCCTCGTCCATGAGCTCAAGTACACACCTCGGTTTGTCTACCGCATTCTCTGCAGTGTGCTAGCGCCAATCAAAGGCCATGATGATGAAGAAGATGTCGTCGGCCTCATGAAGAATATCCTCTTCAACATCATTCACGGTATCCCTATGAATATCCATGATTTCTTCTTGAGGACTTTGGCTGACAATGCAATGTGCCCCTATGATCACAAAATTTATGCACCATGGATCATGAGATTCCTCAGGACAAGGACAGGCATCAACTTCCACGCAGATTTCCAGAACCATGTTGGTTATATGCCTCCTATCCGGGTCAACAAGAAGACTTTCGAGCCCATTGAGGGAAAAGGAAAGTCTGTGATTGACGAAGGCAGCAGGCCCCTTGATGGCCAGTTTAAAGAACCAGACGCTTATTCTTCATGGGACGATACTGAGACTCGTCCACCCAGCCCTGTTTCTCCTCGCGTGCTAAACACCAGAGAGCTTCTCCTCAGTCTTCATCAGAAGGTGGATCACAACCACAAATGGGTCAAACGCCAGTTTGGTGCCATTTTGAAAACCCTCACTGAAACCCAGAACTCTGTGAAGATTAATCATCACTATCTGCATGAGGTTTTCAATCGCACCTGGGCTACACTTGCACATCTGAAGACCCAGACTGAGCTTGAAGAAATGAACTTTGAGCAGGACTTTGACTGGTCGTGGCCTCCCAAGAAGAAGTTCAGGCCCATTCCAGTGCCAGATCTTGAAGACAACTCCTTCTCGTCATTCCGCACTGCCGAATCCGATGAGGAACAAATCGACACCGCAACAGGCCCAAGGAAGAAGACTACACCCAAGAAGCGTCAAGGATCTTCATCAACCGCCAAGAAATGAAGTCTTCACGGGCGTTAGTCCTCAGTTTGTCCCTTTTTGTCACTTGATGACAAAGGGGGAGAAACTTGAGAGTTAGTCTTCAAACGGGATTTATTTTTGGGGCCTATGAACTATATTTAAGTTACAAACTCTTGGCTCTTCTGAAGTTTTTATGTAATGAGTTGTAACTTAAGCCCGATGGTACTCTGACGCTTTTGAACGTTCTTCCTCGCATGCTTTTTCCTCAAGTTTTAATGCACACATGCTGGAATTCGTCAGATCCCATTTTCCATCATGCATCTACATTTTCTTCATATGATATGTTATATGTATGCATGATTTACAAGATTCAGGGGGAGATCTCCATGATATAAATCATCAATGTGCATATGCTATAAAAGCAAAATCCTCAAGGTATGCACATCTTCAGGGGGAGTCTCTGTGAATCTTGTCTTCAAATTCCTCAATTGAGTATTTACACTTCACATTTTTATTCCCTATTGAAGACTTAACCTAATTGTCATCAACCACCAAAAAGGGGGAGATTGTAAGTGCATCTAGTGCCCTTAGTGATTTTGGTGGTTTGAAGACTTATAGGTTAAGTATCTAATGTGTTTATAAGTGTACACATGATCTATAAGTCATTGAGAAGTTTGAGATATTTGAAGAATATCGACCCCTAAAAATGTATATCTTCAGTTGAAGAAATTGGTCTGAAGCTGAAGAAATGAAACACGAGGAATCTGCGATGAAATTGACATTCCTCGTGAAGACACTGATATTGAGAAGACCGGTGGTTCCTGAAGAAAATCATTCTGAAGAAATTGAAGCATGAAGATTTACGTTTTCTGTTTTACTTTCTTCGCATTTGATGAATAGGAACACCGTACTGTTAAAGGGGGTCAAAGTAACACTATGGAATGAATTTCCTCATGATGCTCAACCCAAGCCAAATCCTACCAAAAGCCTCAAGTGTAGAATATGAGTGACATGAGGACTCTCACAGTTGAGAGTCCCGACCGTTTCGATAACCACGCCAAGTCACTGGTCTTATCCACTCCAACGGTCATATTATTTAAGGGCATTAGTGTCAAATCATGTCGGGATGCTCCCAGGCTATAAATAGCCGACCCCCACAACCACTAGCTGGTTGGCTGCTCCGTTAGAAACTGACACTTGTGATAAGAGCAACCCAAATTCCTCAGAGCCTTCGAGAGTAATTCATCAGTGAGGAAATACACCACCCACCGAAACCACAAACCAAACCTAGCGATTGAGCATCACTAAAGAAGTTGTTCCTGTGTGGGACTGAGGCCTTTTACCTTTGAGGACTGTGCATCCTCCAGACGGTTAGGCGTCATGGTCTAGAGCAATCCAGCAGTCAATTGTGGATCGCCGGGTGACCGAGTTTGTGAGGGTTTGGAAGTCTGCCCTGAAGACTTCCCACGAGTGTTGGGCGAGGACTGTGTGTCCTTAGCTCAAGGAGAATACGGTAGGGACTGTGTGTCCCGGGACTGGGTGTCCTTTGGTTTCAATACCAAGCCGCTCCAAACCAGATGTACAACTGTCACAACAGTTGGAACTGGGTCATCAACGACTGTCGTCTCTGAGAATCGGGTTCTAATTCCTCAACTCTTTACTTTCTCTGTATTATGTGTTGATGACTTTCACTGTGACTGTTTGAAGAATTTGCTGAAGAATTTCTCTGAATTTCCTCAACCCAAATTCTTCACAATAGTTAATCATCATCTGTATTCTGCGTGCGTGCTTACTGTGCGATCTGTTTTCACTTTCTTCACTTTGAAATACTGCTGGTGTGAACGTTTGCACATCTGATCCTTTACTGTTTCCGCTGTAAGTTAGTCATCAGTGAGGAATTTCCTCAAAAGGAATTTCCTCAGTGATGAAATTCTAAAAATCTCCTATTCACCCCCCTCTAGTCGATATAATGCATTTTCAATTGGTATCAGAGCAAGGTACTCCCTTGTTCTGTGTGATTTTGGTTTAACCACCTGGAGTTTTAGTTATGTCGACTGCAGGCATGTTCAAGGTGACTGCACCATGTCCCACCTACGAAGGGAAGAGCTTTCCTTTCTGGAAGAACAAAGTGCAACTGCATCTACAAGCTATTGACAATGATCTCTGGTATATTGTGGAAAATGGCGTCCCCATCGTTTCTGCTAGTGTCTCTGCAGCTGATGTGAAGAAATTCAAGCAACTTGATTCTCAAGCGAAGAACATCATCTGTGGCTATCTGAGCCCGGGCCAGTTTGGAAGAGTAAGTGCTTTGGGCTCTGCAACACTGATCTGGGAAAGACTGTGCAAGGTAAATGAAGGAGTATCAACCCAGCGTGACTCTCGTGTTGATATTCTTCGCAATCTCTTCAATCGCTTCAAGAGACATGACAATGAATGCTGCCAAGACACCTTTGATCGCCTCACTGATATATCAAATGAACTGCAAGCACTGGGAGCTCGAGACATCACTGATCACGAAGTTGTGAAGAAACTGCTGAGATCCTTGGATCCTTCATTTGACACTCTAGTTCTGATGATTCAAGAAAGACCAGACTACAAGATGCTAGATCCAGCTGATATTCTTGAAAGGCTAAATACTCATGAATTCCAGCAAGAAGAAAAGAGAGATCTATATGGACCAAGCTATTCCAGACCACGTGCTCTGAAGGCTAGAGCAATTTCCTCATCTGAAGAAGAAAAAGATGACAACAGTTGTGACCCTGAAGAATTTGGACAGGAGCTCGCAATGCTTGTGAGGAAATTCCAGAGATTTACACGCCGAGGTCAGTTCGGTAAATCATTAAGAAGAGACATGAGGAAATCAGAATCTGCATCTGAGGACTACAATTAACGGACCTATCACAAGTGCAAGAAATCAGGTCATTACATTGCTGATTGTCCCCTCTGGGGAAAGGAATCAAAGAAGAAGAAATACAAGGATGACAGTTCTGATGACTCGAAGAAGAAGAAGAAATCTTCAAAATCCTCATCTTCAAAGTCCTCTTCACACAAGAAGACTAGCTTCAGATAGGCTCGGGCACTTATTGGCAAGGAAATGGATTCCGAAGCAAAATCAGAGGAATGTGATGAAGAAGAAGGCTCTGGAGAAGACTCAGAATCCGGACAGGCTAGTCTTGCACTAGCAACCACTTTCGTCAGCAAATGAATCTTCAATCTTGAAGAAAATGATTGCACCATCCATACTGATGACTATGCTGATGACATCGCTCCAACCTATTGCTTCATGGCAAAAGGTTCAAAGGTATCAAATGATGCCTCCTCCTCTGATTCAAGTGACTGTGAACATAATGATTATAAGAAACCCAGTAACAGTAAACTTGCTATCATTGCCAGTAAACAACAAACTGCTATGGAAAAGCTTCAAAAACTGCTAGACAAAAGTGATGATCTGTTGAATGATGAAATGAATCTTAATCAAATCCTCGCTGATGACATGAAAAATCTTCAGTCTAGATTTGATATTCTTCAAGATCGTTATGATACTCTCCTCACTGATCATGAGAAGCTTTCCTACGAATTTCTTCAAAGGAAGCTTGATCTTGAGAAACCGAGGATGTCTCATGATGATCTTCGCATGGAAAATGATTCATTACTAGCTCAACAGATCAGCGCTAGTCAAGTTGAATTTATTCCTCCATGTCTTAAATGCATTGAACGAGAAACTGATAATTCCTCACCAGAATCATCAAATGCTACAAATTCTTCAACTGCACCTGTTGTGTCTATTTCCTCACTTGAGGAAAACACAAATGTTACTGATGAAAATGCAGGGTTGAAGGAATTGTACGTGACAGGCATGTACAAAAGCCTCAAAGGACACCAAACCCTCTGTGATGTGCTCAAAAAGTAGATCTTGAACAGGAACCCGAGGAAAGAAGGAATTGCCTTTGAGAGGAAATTAAATGCTGATGGAACTTATTGGAAACCTGAGCAGTATCCCAAAACCTCATGGGTTGCTGCTACTGGGCCTCCTTTTGATCCATCTAATCTAACTGGCTTCTCATGTGAATTATCCTATTCCTCGGATGAGTCATTTGACTCCAACTATAAACTGTTCAAAAATCAATCTGGTGAAATATTTGCTAGATATGTTGGAACTAACTGCAGGAATGGCCCTCCTCTGAAGAAAATCTGGGTTCCCAAAAGTTGTCTTGAAAATCTTCAGGTGAATGTCCTCATGACACCACCTTTGAAGAATCTGAACCCCAGATCACATTCCTCAGGAGGACCAAAGTCTTCAAGAGGATCAAAATCCTCAATTGGTCAAAACTATGCTCGTACCCATGCTTATGCGTCTAACATGCAGGGAAACTACAAGGAATATGAATATAAGCGCTACTCCTCAAATCATTATGTTCATAAATCCTCAAACCAGTTCTCTGCATACTCATATGAGTACTTTAACCCCCCTACTGCCAAAAGAAGTGCATTAGCTTCAATGCCACCTTTCTCATATGGTGCTCGCAGGATGATGAATGCTTTGCCACCCCTTCAGATGTGGGTGGTGAAGAAATCAAACTAATCACTTCTGCAGGACAGGTCTCCAGATGAAAATCATCATCTGAAGAATTTGCTGGAGATCTGAGAAACGCTTGATAGGACGCAAGCTAATGATTGATGAAATAGAAATATTTCACATGTCCTTACATTTCTGTTATGATGAAATCACTGAACTGATGAAATTAGTATCATAGTCTTCAAATCTGAAGCATATGAGATGGTAAGCTGTACTAATTCATCTGCAAGATGACAAACCCAAAAATACTGAGTGGGTTCTCGATAGTGGCTGCACACATCACATGACTGGTGATAAAAGTATACTGATGAATATGCCACTAACTCCATCACCTCTGAAGCAAATCACATATGCTGAGAAAGGTAAAAGCAAGGTATTGGGACTTGACAAAGTAGCTATTTCCAAGGATAGGCATATGGACAAAGTGATGCTTGTTGAATCCCTTGGTTTTAACCTCATGCCAGTCTCTATGCTTTGTGATCTTGATATGATTGTTATCTTTGGTAGATATAGATGTGTAGTCATCATGGAATCTGACAGATCCAAAGTCTTCGAAGGTGTAAGAAGAGGAGATTTGTACATTGTTGATTTCTCTACAGGTCCTCAACCAGCCACTTGCTTACTAGCAAAAACCTCAGAAGGATGGCTGTGGCACCGAAGACTAGGTCATGCAGGCATGAGGAATTTGCACACGCTTGCAAAGAAGAAGCATGTCATCGGCATCGAATCAGTCAAATTCCTCAAGGACCATCTCTGCGGTGCTTGTGAATCTGGGAAAATTACCAGATCCAAGCATCCTTCTAAAACCATCATGACTACTACACGTCCATTCGAATTGCTTCATATGGATTCATTTGGACCTACTCACTATGCCACACTAACCAATGCAACATCTCTATATGGCTTTGTCATAGTTGATGATTATTCCAGATACACTTGGGCGCATATTATAGTGTATAAAACTGAAGTGCAGGAAATCTTCAAACGATTTTCTTCAAGGGCCTCAACAAACTTCGGCATCAAGATCAAACATATCAGGAGTGATAATGGAACCGAGTTCAAAAACACTGGTCTTGATGATTATCTTGATGAACTTGGTATTACTCACGAATTGTCTACTCCTTATACTCCTCAGCAGAATGGTGTCGTCGAAAGGAAGAACAGGACTCTGGTTGAAATGGCAAGAACTATGCTTGAAGAATATCAGTCTCCTCGTCGCTTCTGGCCTGAAGTAATTAACACTGCATGTCATATCATCAACAGGGTATATCTTCACAAATTCCTCAAGAAAACCTCATATGAACTCCTCACTCACAAGAAACCCAATGTAAGTTATTTCAAAGTCTTCGGTGCAAAATGCTGGATTAGAGATCCTCACCATAGCTCAAAATTTGCACCGAAAGCACATGAAGGTTTTATGCTCGGTTATGGAAAGGACTCGCACACCTACAGAGTCTTCAACAACTATCACAACAAAGTTGTTGAGACTGTAGATGTGCGGTTCGATGAAAAAAATGGCTCGCAAAGAGAGCAATTGCCTTCTGATCCAGATAAGTTGTCTCCTGAGGAAGCAATCAAGCTTAAGCCTACTGAAGACATTGTCCCTATTGAGGAAATTGGTGAAGAAATAATTCCCATCGCTGACAAAAACCAAGAAGATGCTCCTGAGGAAATTGCAACAGCACCACTTCCTCAGCCCAGACAAAATCCTCAACCAGCTCATTCGAGGATTGCAAATGAAGTAGAACTTGACAAAATCCTCAACGACATCAATGCGCCAGGTCCTCTCACTCGCTCAAAAGCTTCACACTTAGTTAACTTTTGTGGGCATTTTTCCTTTGTATCCATCACAGAACCTCAATAGTAGCTGAGGCTTTTCTGGAACCGGAGTGGATCCAAGCCATGCAAGACGAACTTCTTCAATTCAAGCTGAATGACATATGGGAGCTCGTCAAACGACCAGATCCTCGCAAGCACAACATCATCGGCACCAAGTGGATCTTCCGAAACAAGCAAGATGAGGACGGTCAAGTGGTGAGGAACAAGGCACGACTTGTAGCCCAAGGCTACACCCAGGTTGAAGGAATAGATTTCGATGAAACTTTTGCACCTGTTGCTAGACTTGAAGCTATTCGAATTCTACTTGCTTATGCTAATCATCATAACATCATCTTATATCAAATGGATGTGAAAAGTGCATTCCTCAATGGTAAGCTTGAGGAAGAAGTATATGTTGCTCAGCCCCCAGGTTTTGAGGATCCAAAGAATCCAGACAAAGTCTTCAGACTCAAAAAGGCTCTGTATGGCCTCAAGCAAGCCCCTCGGGCATGGTATGATACGTTGAAGGAATTCCTCATGAAGAAAGGCTTCAAACCTGGTTCACTCGATCCAACTCTTTTCACAAAATCTTATGATAATGAGCTATTTGTATGTCAAATATATGTTGATGACATCATATTTGGTTGTACTGACAAAAGATATAGTGATGAATTTGCCTACATGATGAGTGAAGACTATCAGATGTCCATGATGGGGGAGCTGAAATTCTTCTTAGGTCTTCAAATTCGTCAACAAAGCAATGGAATCTTCATATCACAGGAGAAATACCTCAAGGATGTTCTGAGGAAATTCGACATGCACGAATGCAAAGGTGCCAAGACTCCAATGCCTACCAACGGTCACCTCGGCACTGATGAAAATGGTAAAGATTTCGATCAGCAGGTATACCGTTCTATGATTGGCTCTTTATTGTATCTATGTGCATCTAGGCTAGATATAATGCTTAGTGTTTGCATGTGTGCACGTTTTCAAGCAAAACTGAAGGAATCACACCATAAGGCTGTGAAACATATTCTTCGATACTTAGCTCACACACCAACACTAGGATTATGGTATCCCAAGGGCTCCAATCTTCATCTGGTAGGGTATTCTGATTCAGACTATGCTGGTGACCGTGTGGATCGCAAGTCAACTTCAGGCACATGCCATTTCCTCGGAAGATCACTAGTTTGCTGGTCCTCAAAGAAGCAGAACTGCGTATCACTCTCCACTGCCGAAGCTGAGTACATTGCTGCTGGTTCTTGCTGTGCACAATTGCTATGGATGGAGCAAACCCTCAAGGACTACGGCATCAACATGAAGAATGTGCCCCTCTACTGTGACAATGAGAGTTCTATCAAGATTGCCTACAACCCAGTGCAGCACTCGAAGACCAAGCACATCCAGATTCGTCATCATTTTCTTCGGGACCATGTCCTCAAGGGCAATATCATCATCGACCATGTGAAGACTGATGATCAACTGGCTGATATCTTCACTAAGCCCTTGGATGAGAAAAGATTTTGCAAGTTGCGGTGTGAGCTAAATATCTTAGAGTCTTCAAATGTTTTGTAAAAACATGCACACACCCTAACACTTATGCAAAGTTGATGACTTAGATGTGCAACACATGATGAAATGATTTTCTTCAACTGATGAAGAAAGTCACTCTGAATGTGAAGAAATTAACGAAGAAATTGATTCTTAGGGCCCTACGACAATTGTACGCGGCGTCTGTAATCAACATTCTTATATGGTGGGTAACGCCACCGCCCAATGTGAAATTCCTCAAGTTGATTTTCTTCAAATGATCAATTTCCTCTCAATGAATTTTTCTTCAAAACAGCTGTTCTTCATTATGATGATCTATTACAAAATCTTCAAAAACACTTGATGACTTTCATTTGCCTAGGTAGACTGTGATTTCTAGTCCTCAACAGCATTCACTTATTGCTATTTCTTCAAGTTGATGTTTCTGCTAAGTGAATGTGATCGGACCCCACTTTCCCTCTATGCTATACTTATCCAGTCTATTCTATTCTTCATATGCGTTCTACTTGAAACTTTGTTCAAAATCCTCACTGCATCCTTGTCAGCTGATAATTTTGTAACGAAAACCCTCAAATCTTCAAAATTTGTTTTCTTTAAAAGAACAGTAACTGAACCCCCACTTCCCACGATCAGATAACCACGATCTCCACTATCTCCACCGCATCGTACGGGAGCTACACGTGTCATGCGGAGACGTAGAGGCAGGGGTTATTTGGTCCGAAACTTTCGCGCCAAACAGTAACTTTCGGGCTATAAATATGTACTTACCCCCTTCGGTATCATCTTCTTCGCCTCATCGCTCTCCTGCCACAGCACACTCCACCGAACCCTAGCGCCACCGCTGGTTGTCTTGTCGCCGGCAAGGAAGAGCTCCACTGCCTGAACCTTTTCGCCGCCAGGAACACGCCGGAGTCGGAACATCTACGTCCGCCGCCGCCGTAGACGTCCTCTGCTGCCAAGTTAGGGTGCATTGGACACTCGACCGAAGAGCCTCTTCAACACCACCTTCTGTGTTCTTCGCTCGCACCTTCTAGGGTACATATACCCCATTTTTACAGCAGATTAGATCTGAAATTTTACCTCTCCCATGTGAAATCTGTTTTTCCTCAAGATACGATGCGCACATGATTCCTCAAACACTACCTATCAACGCAATCACTGATGAACTAGCTAAGCATCTAAGATTTTCACGAGATTCCTCAATTGTGCAAATTTTCGGATCTATACATCTCTGGAACCCAAGAACAGTATGCTTAGACAAATTCCTCAACCACTGGTTATATTCTTCAAACTGTCAAACTTTTTGATTTTCTTCAAATCTGAGAACGCATATGACCTCTCCAAATCCCTCACAACTATACTCTGTTCACAGGTACACACATGTCAGCTGATTAATCTCTCGGTTCTCATCACATTAACTCATTTGCAGCGTTTCTGGAAGAAACTCTTCAAGGCTCATCAGAATCCTCAAGCGTTCAAAATCATCAGCAAATTCCTCGTCTGAAGAAAATGGAGGAAGAAAGGAAACAAAAGGGAGGAAAGAAACTGGAGCAGAACACAGCTGCTGATATTCCTGATGACAAATACTTGGACTATTGTACGCCTGATGAAGAACCTGAGACAATGGCCAAGAGAAAGATTAGGCTACAGAAAATTGAGCGCAGATGGGCAAAGGAGTGGAAGGAGTACAGGTTTGTGACTCCAAAATATGCGAAGAAATTCGCTTTGAAGCCTCCTGGCAGAAGGGCCCCACTTGAGGATCATCAAGTAGCACATCCCTCAAGTCTCATGACAATTGATGACTACCCAGATGAGAAAGAAAAGCATCTGGCCAAGCTCAAGAGGCAAGCTGAAACTGCAGTGAAGAAGTTTAATGAATCCTCAGCTGCTGCCTCCGGTGCTGCTCATTCCTCAGCAGCAGAAACCTCAGGCTCAGAGATTCCTCAATCGCAGTCTGTGCCAACTAAGACAAAGGCTCCAAAGCCTCACGAGAAGTCTGCACAGACTTCTGTCACAAAATCCTCAGCTCCAAAACCCTCAGCTCCAAAACCCTCGATTCCAAAACCGTCAACACCAAAACCATCAGCGCCAAAACCCTCAGCACCCATCTCATCTACGCCAAAATCCTCAGCTCCACCTCCAAAGCCAGTACAGAAGAATGTCGTGAAGCCTACGACAGCCAGCTCTAGCTCCTCACGCCCAGCTGCAACAAGCTCGGAGACAAAGTCTTCAACACCTCTTGTGAAGACTTTGACAACTGCACAACCTGCACCTCTGCCAAGCCCCAGCAAAATCATCACAGTCCCGTCTGGATCAGAGGGAAGTGATGACTATGACAATGAAACCCTGGAAGCCATCATTAGGAACAAGCAAGAACGGGTAGCACAAGCATCAGGCAGTGCTATTCCTTTGGCCATGGACCCCAAGGTCCTCCTCGACTACATCAACATATGGTATGAGAACCCAAACACCCCCATTGATGACTTGAAACTTCCTCCTGGCATCAGCCACATGGTGGCCACCTTCATAAACGAAGCCAAATGGAAGGTACAGAAGGCCAGGCAGGCAAAAGTTGCAAAGGCCAAAAAGGAGAAATTCCTCAGGCAAAATCTCCTCAAGCTGACGTCTGAAGCATTGGTGTCAACCCAGGCAGAGCTGCAAGTCTTGACTGACAAGTGTGACAAACTGTCAGATCGCAAAAGCATCAAGCGCAATCTCATCAAGCTAGCCACTAGTGCTGTTGATGACTACAACAAACGTCACCCACCACCAGCACCAACTCCTCAGCCCCTGGTTGAGCAGCCAGAAGATGCATCTCCTGATGAGGAGGAAATTCCTGAAGCTGAGGAACAACACCAAGAGCGCCGTGCTGATGAGCCGGCCATTAAAGAAATCATCACCGAGACCGCTACTGATGAAACTGCAACCCCTGATGCAACTGCTCCTGATCCAGCTGCTTCATCAAAGCAGGCTGATGACTCTGTTCCAGCTGGTTCCTCACCACCAGCTGAAGAATCTGCAGAAAGAACACCTTCACCAAAAGCTTCAAAGGTGAAGAAGATCAACCCGTCTGCATCCGACGCAAAGAAGACAAGAGCTGCTGAGAAGGAAGCAAAGAAGAGAAAAGCTTCCTCAGCAGAAGAAAAGATTGAGGCAAAGCGCCTCAAGGAAACTGAAGAATCTGCCCCTCTGGACCCGGTGCCTCTAAATGTTGCACCTTCATATGAAATGGTCGTTGTTGGTGACCAAACTACAAGGGCAGATGAGGAAATGACGGATGTTGCCTCTGAGGAACATACTAATGAGGAGATCCAGATTGATGACAGTCTTAAACCTCATGTTCCTCAGACAGAGACTGCTCAAGCTGCAGGAGCTGATGAATCTGCTTCTGCTACAAAGCCAGCTGAAGAAAGACAAGCTGAAGAAAATGTCCAGTCTGAGCAGGCTCCTCACTCTGAACAGGCTGACCAAACTCCTCAAGCTGAGAAGGAAGAAGAAATTCCTCAGCCTGAAGCTCAGCCAGAGCAAAAAATACCAACTGATGGAATTCCTCAACCCGAGGAAACTGCTGAAGAAAATGTTCCCGCCCCTGACAATGACTTCATTGTGCTCAACCCAGAGACTGCCATGGTTGTTTCCCCTCCCATTCCTCAGCACAATATCAAGCCAGTTCAGCGCCAACCATTCTCGAAGCGGCCAAAGTTTCAGAAAGAAGATTTCTTTGAGGAACGCATGTATTTCATCGGAGAGAACCCCTATGACAAGCCTCAAATGAGGCATCTGAAGTTTTGGACAAGGACTCAGATGAACTACTATGCTTCAGTGCTCTGTGGACGCAACAAGATATTCCAGCACAGGCACATTCCTCATGAGGATCTTGAAGCAATACCCTGCCTGGAACCAGTCCTCAGTGTCCTTCATGATGCAGGTTTGCTCCCTATGTGCTCAGATATATCAGACTGGAATAGTGAACTTATTCTTCAGTTCTATGCAACTCTGCACATCTTTGGCAACGCTGATGACATCAACACTTGGGTGTTCGACTGGATGACTCAAAACACTCACTACAAGGCTCCAGCGTCTGAACTCCTTAGAGAACTGCCCGTACCAATTCCTTCAGACGGGGCAGTGAAGCTTTATGGCGAGCGTGAGCTGCCAAATGGGATGATGGAAGTCCTCATGAAGCCTTTGGCTGCAGGACAACACTCAAGAACCACATTCCTCGTCCATGAGCTCAAGTACACACCTCGGTTTGTCTACCGCATTCTCTGCAGTGTGCTAGCGCCAATCAAAGGCCATGATGATGAAGAAGATGTCGTCGGCCTCATGAAGAATATCCTCTTCAACATCATTCACGGTATCCCTATGAATATCCATGATTTCTTCTTGAGGACTTTGGCTGACAATGCAATGTGCCCCTATGATCACAAAATTTATGCACCATGGATCATGAGATTCCTCAGGACAAGGACAGGCATCAACTTCCACGCAGATTTCCAGAACCATGTTGGTTATATGCCTCCTATCCGGGTCAACAAGAAGACTTTCGAGCCCATTGAGGGAAAAGGAAAGTCTGTGATTGACGAAGGCAGCAGGCCCCTTGATGGCCAGTTTAAAGAACCAGACGCTTATTCTTCATGGGACGATACTGAGACTCGTCCACCCAGCCCTGTTTCTCCTCGCGTGCTAAACACCAGAGAGCTTCTCCTCAGTCTTCATCAGAAGGTGGATCACAACCACAAATGGGTCAAACGCCAGTTTGGTGCCATTTTGAAAACCCTCACTGAAACCCAGAACTCTGTGAAGATTAATCATCACTATCTGCATGAGGTTTTCAATCGCACCTGGGCTACACTTGCACATCTGAAGACCCAGACTGAGCTTGAAGAAATGAACTTTGAGCAGGACTTTGACTGGTCGTGGCCTCCCAAGAAGAAGTTCAGGCCCATTCCAGTGCCAGATCTTGAAGACAACTCCTTCTCGTCATTCCGCACTGCCGAATCCGATGAGGAACAAATCGACACCGCAACAGGCCCAAGGAAGAAGACTACACCCAAGAAGCGTCAAGGATCTTCATCAACCGCCAAGAAATGAAGTCTTCACGGGCGTTAGTCCTCAGTTTGTCCCTTTTTGTCACTTGATGACAAAGGGGGAGAAACTTGAGAGTTAGTCTTCAAACGGGATTTATTTTTGGGGCCTATGAACTATATTTAAGTTACAAACTCTTGGCTCTTCTGAAGTTTTTATGTAATGAGTTGTAACTTAAGCCCGATGGTACTCTGACGCTTTTGAACGTTCTTCCTCGCATGCTTTTTCCTCAAGTTTTAATGCACACATGCTGGAATTCGTCAGATCCCATTTTCCATCATGCATCTACATTTTCTTCATATGATATGTTATATGTATGCATGATTTACAAGATTCAGGGGGAGATCTCCATGATATAAATCATCAATGTGCATATGCTATAAAAGCAAAATCCTCAAGGTATGCACATCTTCAGGGGGAGTCTCTGTGAATCTTGTCTTCAAATTCCTCAATTGAGTATTTACACTTCACATTTTTATTCCCTATTGAAGACTTAACCTAATTGTCATCAACCACCAAAAAGGGGGAGATTGTAAGTGCATCTAGTGCCCTTAGTGATTTTGGTGGTTTGAAGACTTATAGGTTAAGTATCTAATGTGTTTATAAGTGTACACATGATCTATAAGTCATTGAGAAGTTTGAGATATTTGAAGAATATCGACCCCTAAAAATGTATATCTTCAGTTGAAGAAATTGGTCTGAAGCTGAAGAAATGAAACACGAGGAATCTGCGATGAAATTGACATTCCTCGTGAAGACACTGATATTGAGAAGACCGGTGGTTCCTGAAGAAAATCATTCTGAAGAAATTGAAGCATGAAGATTTACGTTTTCTGTTTTACTTTCTTCGCATTTGATGAATAGGAACACCGTACTGTTAAAGGGGGTCAAAGTAACACTATGGAATGAATTTCCTCATGATGCTCAACCCAAGCCAAATCCTACCAAAAGCCTCAAGTGTAGAATATGAGTGACATGAGGACTCTCACAGTTGAGAGTCCCGACCGTTTCGATAACCACGCCAAGTCACTGGTCTTATCCACTCCAACGGTCATATTATTTAAGGGCATTAGTGTCAAATCATGTCGGGATGCTCCCAGGCTATAAATAGCCGACCCCCACAACCACTAGCTGGTTGGCTGCTCCGTTAGAAACTGACACTTGTGATAAGAGCAACCCAAATTCCTCAGAGCCTTCGAGAGTAATTCATCAGTGAGGAAATACACCACCCACCGAAACCACAAACCAAACCTAGCGATTGAGCATCACTAAAGAAGTTGTTCCTGTGTGGGACTGAGGCCTTTTACCTTTGAGGACTGTGCATCCTCCAGACGGTTAGGCGTCATGGTCTAGAGCAATCTAGCAGTCAATTGTGGATCGCCGGGTGACCGAGTTTGTGAGGGTTTGGAAGTCTGCCCTGAAGACTTCCCACGAGTGTTGGGCGAGGACCGTGTGTCCTTAGCTCAAGGAGAATACGGTAGGGACTGTGTGTCCCGGGACTGGGTGTCCTTTGGTTTCAATATCAAGCCGCTCCAAACCAGATGTACAACTGTCACAACAGTTGGAACTGGGTCATCAACGACTGTCGTCTCTGAGAATCGGGTTCTAATTCCTCAACTCTTTACTTTCTCTGTATTATGTGTTGATGACTTTCACTGTGACTGTTTGAAGAATTTGCTGAAGAATTTCTCTGAATTTCCTCAACCCAAATTCTTCACAATAGTTAATGATCATATGTATTCTGCGTGCCTGCTTACTGTGCGATCTGTTTTCACTTTCTTCACTTTGAAATACTGCTGGTGTGACGTTTGCACATCTGATCCTTTACTGTTTCCGCTGTAAGTTAGTCATCAGTGAGGAATTTCCTCAAAAGGAATTTCCTCAGTGATGAAATTCTAAAAATCTCCTATTCACCCCCCCCTCTAGTCGATATAACGCACTTTCATGAACCAAGAGATGAAACCGGGATAGCCGATTCCATGCTTTGTCAAAAGCTCATACTTTTCGATGGAATCAATTTGGATGACCCCTCCATCCGAGAATTTCGCAATGTATCGAGTGTATCAAATATCCGGGAATATGATCAGTTCAAAGGAATAAGAAGTTGCAGAAAAATGTATCAAAAACTTACTCGATGTACGGCCGCACTTCTGGTAGGTTGTTGAAGATATACAACGAAATGGTCCGCCATTCTTCGACATCCAACGTTATTGGTTTCAAAGCACTGGCTGGTGCGAGCTTCCTTGTCAATGAGTTGAGGTTGGATCCACAGTTTTAGGGTCCCCATCATTGTACTAGGGCTTCGGATTATGCAAATGATGATTTTTGGCTTCGTAGTGTGCTGTCACGTAGTTTGCCACCTCCTGAATAAGGAATGCCTCGGCCATTGATGCTTCAACTCTACGTTTATTTTTTGGATTTAGCTCGAAGCATCTTCCGCATCGTCTCAGTTGCAAATCACCAACAGTTTTGCATGGGCCCACCCAATCTTGCCTCGGTCGGGAGATGTAAAATCAAATGCTGCATTGGATTAAAGAAGCTCGGTGGAAAGATATTCTCTAACTTGCATAACAACTCCGGCGCCAACTCCTTCATGTCATCTACCACACCAAGCAACACTTTTGTACAAAGAGCATGGAAGAAGTAGCTCAGCTCGGCCAGTACTAGCCATTCATCCTCAGGTAACATCACTGACATTACCTGCTCAAGCCATATGTGCCAATCATGACTCTTGAGACCAAATATTTTCAATTTTTCAAGACTCGCTCCCCTATTTAGATTCGCTGCATACCCATCGGGGAACATCAAGTGCATTTTGACCCACAAGATAATTTTCCTCATATCTGGTCTTCCAAGATTGAACCAAGCCTTTGGCTTCGACCAGTTCTGCTTTCCTTTTGATTGTCGCATGTTTTGTAATGGTCTATGACATAGAGTCTCTTGATCGACTCTAGCCTTAGGATTATCCTTTGACCCCCCCTCTATGCCAAACAATGTACCAAATATGGCCTATATGATATTCTTTTCACTGTGCATCATGTTGATGTTGTGTGGAAGGAGGTCTTTGAAGTAAGGCAGATCCCACAAGCATGGCTTGTGAGTCCAGGCGTGTTCTGAATTATACCCCTTGAAATATCCTGGACGCTCTAGATTAGGCTCGAGAGCATTTCAGTGATCTAGGATCTGTTGGCTTGTCAACATAGGTGGTGCTGAGGTTTTGATAACTTTACCTCTGGTAAAATTCTTCTTGTCTTTTCTAAATTGATGGTGAGGATCCAAGAACTGTCTATGCAAGTCAAAGCAAGAATACTTTCGACCCTCCTGCAACTAATGAAACTGAAGAGCTGCCTTGCATATGGGGCACGGGAACCTTCCATGCACACACCAGCCAGAGAATAACACATACGCCGGCAAGTCATGCATCGAGTACATGTACCAGACATGCATTTTGAAGTTTTCTTTTTCTAGCGGCATCATATGTCTTGACCCCATTGTCACAAGCTTCTTGCAATTCATCCTTAAGAGGCTTCATGTACACATTCATATTCCTCCTCAGACAGTTGGGCCCTGGAATTTTCAACGTCAGGAATATGTTCTTTCTTTGCATAAACTGTCCGGGGGGAGATTGAGTGGAATGACAAATACAGGCCAACAACCGTATTGGCTTGCCGTCATATCGAAGGGATTGAACCCATCCATGTCGACGCAGACTCGAGGATGACTTGGATCTTCCGCTTTATCCGGATGTAACGCATCGAAGTCCTTCCATGCTTCCCCATCCAATGTGTGTACCACCGTATTATTACCATCTGCATCGAGTTCGGTTCTTTTGCCCAATTTGTGCCATATCATCTGTGTGGCCATCTCTTCAACCATGAAAAGACGTTGAAGCCTTGGTATGATTGACATATACCGAAGAATATTAATTGGGATTTGGGTATGGCTCTTCTCATCCACACCATTGTCTACCACAACATACGTGGAAGACTTCCAAATGGGACAATAGTTCAAGTACGCATACTCAAGCCTAAATAAGGCACATCCTTTCTCACAGGCATGTATCTTCTCATAGGGCATATTAAGTACATGAAGTATTTTGTCCGACTGGTACATATTTGGAGGTATGACATGGCCTTTGGGTAGAAAGCGTCCAAATATTGTCATCATCGTGTTGTAGCATTCCCTTCCCAAGTTGAACCGAGCCTTCAGAGCCATTACTTGTGCAATGGCATCCAGCAGAAAAAGCTCGGTGTGCTCGTGGAGAGGACGTTTTGAAGACTGCAACATTTCATAGAAGGCCTTTGCAGATTCCTCCATCTCATCGTTCGAATTCTGAGCATCATCAAAGTCTTGCACCATGACTTCGATCCCGGTACCATGCTCGTTGGTGGGACGATGAACCACCTCAGCTCTGGTGCGTTGTCTAGACTCACCATGAAATGTCCACACCGTATAAGTAGGTTTAAAAGCCCTTCTTTGCATGTGTTTAATTATTACAGCCTTTATGCTCTTTTTATAGTTGTCGCACCCAGAAAAGGGACACCAATTTGTTTCGTGGCCATTTGCAAATGCGGCTTTCACAAACTCCTTGATTTTTATAAACCATTCTTTGGTCATCTCTTTCTGACTAGTGTGACCAGTGTACATCCATGCATGATCACTCATCTTTCCTAGCTGCTAAAGATAACATATATATATATATATATATATATATATATATATATATATATATATATATAGGGTCGAGCTATTCGTCACCCTGGGTGAGGAATAGTTATTTTTCACCCCCCTCTATTTTAACATTAATGCACCGTAAATTTACATTTCATAATTTTTTTCTTATTTTATACGTAAAAAGAGACCGTAAGAAAATATAATAAACGTAAAAATATTTTATGTCACATCAAATTACGAACATACAAAAATAGTGCAAAAAATACAATAAATTCAATTTTTTCTAGTCTTGTGACCTATATTTTTTTTCCTTTTGTCAAATTTTATATAATGATTCAATATAAATGTAATTATTTGAATTTCAAATGTAATTTATTTATAAATTGATCGTAAGATTATCTCGGGTGAAGAATAAACTATTCTGCAGCCTGGGTGATGAGTTTCTATATATATATATATATATATATATATATATAATTCAACATATGTATTCACCAGTTAATCTAGTTTATCAATTTCATTACGTCCATGCAACCTACACGCTAATATGTAAAGATAGGTCCTAGTTGTTGGAAATATGCCCTAGAGGCAATAATAAATTGGTTATTATTATATTTCCTTGTTCATGATAATCGTTTGAATTGTATTGATTGGAAACTCAAATACATGTGTGGATACATAGACAACACACTGTCCCTAGTGAGCCTCTAGTTGACTAGCTCGTTGATCAAAGATGGTCAAGGTTTCCTGGCCATGGACAAGTGTTGTCACTTGATAACGGGATCACATCACTAGGAGAATGGTGTGATGGACAAGACCCAAAACTATGAACGTAGCATATGATCGTGTCAGTTTATTGCTACTGTTTTCTGCATGTCAATGTATCTCTTCCTATGACCATGAGATCATGCAACTCCCGGACACCGGAGGAATACCTTGTGGGTTATCAAACGTTGCAATGTAATTGGGTGACTATAAAGGTGCTCTACAGGTATCTACAAGGGTGTCTGTTGGGTTGGCATGGATCAAGACTTGGATTTGTCACTCCGTGTGACGGAGAGGTATCTCGGGGCGCACTCGGTAATACAACATCACAACAAGCCTTGCAAGTAATGTGACTAAGGAGTTAGTTATGGGATCTTGTATTACGGAACGAGAAAATAGACTTGCCGGTAACGAGATTGAACTAGGTATGGAGATACCGACGATCGAATCTCGGGCAAGTAATATACCAAAGGACAAAGGGAACATTATACGGGATTAACTAAATCCTTGACATAGAGGTTCAACCGATAGAGATCTTCGTAGAATATGTAGGAGCCAATATGTACATCCAGGTCCCGCTATTGGTTATTGACCGGAGAATGTATCAGGTCATGTCTGCATACTTCTCGAACCCGCAGGGTCTGCACACTTAAGGTTCAGTGACGTTTCGATATAGTTGAGTTATAGGTGTTGGTAAACAAAAGTTGTTCGGAGTCCCAGATGAGATCCCTGACACCACGAGGAGCTCCAGAATGGTCCGGAGGTAAAGATTTATATATAGGAAGTCCTGTTTTGGTCACCGGAAAAGTTTCGGGCTCATCGGTAGTGTACCGGGAGTGCCCGGAGGGTACCGGGGACCATCAGGAGGGGTGTCATGCCCCAAGGGGCCTTATGGGCTGTGGGAGGATACAAACCAGCCCCTAGTGGGCTGACATAAGCTCCCACTAAGGCTGATGAGGTTTGATAGGCAAAAAACCTTGAGGGTTTGAGGCTGCCTCCTCCCCTCCCACCCTCCTATATATACTAGAGGCATTGAGGGTTTTTGAGACACAAAAAAAACAGACACGTGTTGTCCTCTCTCTCTAGATCTGTTTCTCCTCTAGTCTAGTTTCAGCGGTGCTTAGGCGAAGCCCTACTGGAATAGCTCCACCACCACCACCATCATGCCGCCGTGCTGGAGAACTCCTCTACTTCCCCGTCTCTCTTGCTGGATCGAGAAGGCGGGGGTCGTCATCGAGCTGTACGTGTGCTGAATGCGGAGGTGCCATCCGTTCGGCACTATATCGGGATGGATCATGATGGGATCGTGGGACGGATCGTGATGAGATCGCGGGACAGGCTGCGATTTGAATCGCGAAGATGTTCCACTACATCAACCGCGTTATATACGCTTCCGCTTAGCGATCTATAAGGGTATGTAGATTCACTCTCCCCTCTCGTAGATGGTCATCACCATGGATAGGTATTGCATGTGCGTAGGAATTTGTTTGTTTCCCATGCAACGTTCCCCAACAGCGGCATCATGAGGTAGTTTCATGCGTAGATGATATCTCGAGTAGAACACAAAAGAGTTTGTGGGCGTTGATGTTCGATTTGTTGCCCTCCTTAATCTTTTCTTGATTCGGCGATATTGTTGGATTGAAGCGGCCCGGACCAACCTTACTCATACGCTTACGAGAGACCGGTTTCATCGACTAACATGCAACTTGTTGCATAAAGATGATTGGCGGGTGTCTGTTTCTTCAACTTTAGTTGAATCGGATTTGACCGAGGCGGTCCTTGGAGAAGGTTAAATAGCAAATTGCATATCACCGTTGTGGCTTTGCGTAAGTAAGATGAGATCATACTAGATACCCATAGTAGCCACGTAAAACATGCAACAACAAATTATAGGATGTCTAACTTGTTTTTGCAGGGTATGCATGTGATGTGATATGGCCAAAGACATGATATGATATATTGGATGTATGAGATGATCATGTTGTAATAGTTAAATATCGACTTGCACGTCGATGCTACGGCAACTGGCAGGAGCCATAGGGTTGTCTTTAAACTAACGTTTGTGCTTGCAGATGCGTTTACTATATTGCTAGGTAGTAGCTTTAGTAGTAATAGCATAGATAGCATGACAACCTCGATGGCGCCACAATCATAGAGATCATGATGATGGAGATCATGGTGTGGCGCCGTTGACGATAAAGATCATGTCGGTGCTTTGGTGATGGAAATCAAGAAGCACAAGATCATGGCCATATCATGTCACTTATGATTTGCATGTGATGTTAATCCTTTTATGCACCTTATTTTGCTTAGAACGACGGTAGCATTATAAGGTGACCCCTCACTAAAATTTCAAGATAAAATTGTGTTCTCCCCGATTGTGCATCGTTGCAATAGTTCGTCGTTTCGAGACACCACGTGAGGATCGGGTGTGATAGACTCAACGTTCACATACAACGGGTGCAAAACAGTTGCACACGCGGAACACTCAGGTTAAACTTGACGAGCCTAGCATGTACAGACATGGCCTCGGAACACAAGAGACCGAAAGGTCAAGCATGAATCATATAGTTGATATGATCAACATGGAGATGTTCACCACTGAAACTATACTCAACTCACGTGATGATCGGACTTGAGTTAGTGGATTTGGATCATGCGCCACTCGAATGACTAGAGGGATGCCTATTTTGAGTGGGAGTTATTAGTAATATGATTAGGTAAACTCAATTATCAGGAACATAGTCAAAAGGTCTTTGCAAATTATGTTGTAGCTTGCATTGTAGCTCTACTATGTTTGATATGTTCCTAGAGAAAATTTAGTTGAAAGATGATAGTAGCAATTAGGCGGGTTGGGTCCGTAAACTGAGGATTGTCCTCATTGTTGCGCAGAAGGCTTATGTCCTTAATGCATCGCTCGGTGTGCTGAACCTCGAGCGTTATCTTTGGATGTTGCAAACATCTGACATACACATTTTTTGATGACTACATGATAGTTCAGTGTGTAATGCTTAAACGTCTTAGAATTGAGGCACGGAAGATGTTTTGAACGTCATGGAACATGCGAGATGTTCCAAGAGATGAAATTGGGATTTCATGCTCGTGCCCTTGTTGAGAGGTATGAGACCTCCGACAAGATTCTTTCTCTACAAAGTAAGGGAGAAAATCTCAATCATTGAGCATGTGCTCAGATTGTCTGAGTGCTACAATCGCTTGAATCGAGTGGGAGTTAATCTTCCAGATGAGATAGTGATGGTTCTCCAAAGTCACTGCCACCAAGCTAGTAGAGCTTCGTGATTAACTATAACATATCAAGGATAGACATGATGATCCTTAAGCTATTCACGATGTTTGACATCGCGAAAGTAGAAATCAAATAGGAGCATCAATTGTTGATGGTTAGTAAAACCACTAGTTTCAAGAAGGGCAAGGGCACGAAGGGATACTTCATGAAACGACAAACCAGTTGATGCTCTAGTGAAGAAACCCAAGGTTGAACCCAAACCCGAGACTAAGTGCTTCTGTTCTGAGGGGAACGGTCACTGAGGCGGAAGTACCCTAGATACTTGGTAGATGAGAAGGCTGGCAAAGTCGACAAAAGTATATTGGATATACCTGATATTGATGTGTACCTTACTAGTACACTTAGTAGCACCAGGGTATTAGATACCGGTTCAGTTGCTAAGTGTTAGTAACTCGAAATTATAGCTACAGATTAAATGGATACTAGCAAGGGTGAGGTGACGATGTGTGTTGGAGGTAATTCTAAGGTTGATGTGATCAAACATCGCACGCTCCCTCTACCATCGGGATTAGTGTTAAACCTAAATAATTGTTATTTGGTGTTTGCGTTGAGCATGAACATGATTAGATCATGTTTATTGCAATACGATTATTCATTTAAAGAGAATAGTGGTTATTCTATTTGCTTGAATAAATATCTTCAATGGTTTATTGAATCTCGATCGTAGTGCTATACATGTTCATAATATTGATGCCAAAAGATACAAAGTAGTGATGATAGTACCACTTACTTGTGGCACTGCCGCTTGAGTCATGTTGGTATAAAATGCATGAAGAAGCTCCATGGTGATGGATCTTTGTACTTACTCATTTTTGAAACGTTTGAGACATGCAAACCATACCTTGGTATAAACGCATGAAGAAACTCCACGCAGATGGATCGTTTGGACTCACTTGATTTTGAATCACTTGAGACATGCAAATCATACCACATGGGCAAGATGACTGAAGGCCTCGTTTTTGAGTGAGATGGAACTAGAAAGTAACTTATTGGAAGTAATACATTTGGATGTATGCAGTCCAATGAGTGCTGAGGCACGCAGTGGATATCGTTATGTTCTTACTTCATAGATGATTTGAGTAGATACTAGTGTATTTGCTTGATCAAACACACGTCTGAATTATTGAAAGGTTCTAGTAGTTTCAGAGTGAAGTTGAAGATCGTTGTGACAAGAGGGTAACATGTCCACGATATGATCATAGAGATGAATATCTGAGTTGCAAGTTTGGTACACAATTAAGACAAATGTGAAAATTGTTTCACATCTCATGCCACCTAGAACACCATAGTATGATGGTGTGTCTGAACATCATAACCACGCCCTATTTGATATGGTGCATACTGTGATGTCTCTTATCGAAATACCACTATCATTTTGGGTTAGGCATTAGAGACAACCGCATTCACTTTAAATAGGGCACCACGTAATTCCGTTGAGATGACACCGTATGAACTATGGTTTGGAGAAACCTAAGCTGTCATTTCTTAAAAGTTTGGGGATGCGATGCTTAAGTGGAAAAGTTTCAGCATGATAAGCTCGAACCCAAAGAGGATAAATGCATCTTCATAGGACACCCAAAATAGTTGGGTATACCTCCTATCTCAGATCCGGAAGCAAAGTGTTTGTTTCTAGAAACGAGTCCTTTCTCGAGGAAAAGTTTCTCTCGAAAGAATTGAGTGGGAGGGTGGTGGAACTTTATGAGGTTATTGAACCATCACTTCAACCAGTGTGTAGCAGGGCGTAGGAAATTGTTCATGTGGCGCCTACGCCAATTGAAGTGGAAACTGATGATAGTGATCATTAAGCTTCGGATCAAGTTACTACAAACCTCGTAGGTCGACAAGGCCGCGTACTGCTACAGAGTGGTATGATAACCCTGTCTTAGAGGTCATGTTGTTGAACAACAATGAACCTACAAGCTATGGAGAAGCGATGGTGGGCCCGGATTCTGGCAAATGGCTGGAGGCCATGAAATCCGAGAGAGGATCTATGTATAAAAACAAAGTGTAGACTTTGGAAGAACTACTTGATAGTTGTAAGACTATTAAGTGCATATGGATCTTTAAAAGGAAGAAAAACGATGATGGTGAAAAGTCACCATTAAGAAAATCTCGACTTGTCGCGAAGATGTTTCCGACAAGTTCAAAGAGTTGACTATGATGAGACTTTCTCACTCGTAGCGATGCTAAAAGTCTGTTGGAATTATGTTAGCAGTTGCTGCATTATTTATGAAATATTGCACATAGGATGTCAAAACATTGTTTCCTCGACGGTTTCCTTGAGGAAAGGTTGTATGTGATACAACCAGAAGGTTTTGTCGATCCTAAGGATGCTAACAAGTATGCAAGATCCCGCGATGCTTCTATGGACTGGTGCAAGCATCTCGGAGTTGGAATATACACTTTGATGAGATGATCAAAGATTTTGGGTTTATACAAGGTTTATGAGAAACTTGTATTTCCAAAGAAGTGAGTGGGAGCACTATAGGATTTTTGATGAGTATATGTGGTAGACATATTGTTGATCGGAAATAATGTAGAATTTCTCGAAAGCATAAAGGGTTGTTTGAAAGGTGTTTTCCAAAGGGAAACCTGGATTAAGCTACTTGAACATTGAGCATCAAGATCTATAGAGATAGATCAAAACGCTTAATAGAACTTTCAATGAAATGCATGCCTTGACAAGTTTTTGAAAGAGTTCAAAATAGATCAGCAAAGAAGGAGTTCTTGGCTGTGTTTTAAGGTGTAAATTTGAGTAAGACTCAAAGCCCGACTGCGACAAAAGAAAGAGAAAGGACGAAGGTCGTCCCCTATGCCTTATCCATAGGCTCTAAAGTATGCTATGATGTGTACCGCACCTGATGTGTGCCTTGCCATGCGTCTGTCAAGGGGTACAAAGAGTGATCCAGGATTGAATTACTGAACAACGGTCAAAGTTATCCTTATTAACTAGTGGACTAAGGAATTTTTCTCGATTATGGAGGTGATAAAAGAGTTCGTCGTAAAGGGTTACGTCGATGCAAGCTTTGCCACTAATCCGAATAACTCTGAGTAGTAAACTAGATTCGTATAATGGAGCAGTCATTTGGAATAGTTCCAAATGCCACGTAGTAGGAGCATCTATAGGATGACATCGAGATTTGTAAAGCGCACACGGATCTGAAAGGTTCAGACCCGTTGACTTAAACCCTCTCTCACAAGCAAGAATTGATCGAACCCCAGAACTGTATGGGTGTTTCATTCATTACAATCACATAGTGATGTGAACTAGATTATTGACTCAAGTGCAAGTGGGAGACTGTTGGAAATATGCCCTAGAGGCAATAATAAATTGGTTATTATTACATTTCCTTGTTCATGATAATCGTTTATTATCCATGCTAGAATTATATTGATTGGAAACTCAAATACATGTGTTGAAACATAGACAACACACTATCCCTAGTGAGCCTCTAGTTTACTAGCTCATTGATCAAAGATGGTCAAGGTTTCCTGGCCATGGGCAAGTGTTGTCACTTGATAACAGTATCACATCATTAGGAGTATGATGTGATGGACAAGACCCAAAACTATGAACGTAGCATATGACCGTGCCAGTTTATTGCTACCGTTTTCTGCATGTCAATGTATCTATTCCTATGACCATGAGATCATACAACTCCCGGGCACCGGAGATATACCTTGTGGGTTATCAAACGTCGCAACATAACTGGGTGACTATAAAGGTGCTCTACAGGTATCTCCAAGGGTGTCTATTGGGTTGGCATGGATCAAGACTCGTATTTGTCACTCCATGTGACGGAGAGGTATGGAGGGGCCCACTCGGTAATACAACATCACAACAAGCCTTGCAAGCAATGTGACTAAGGAGTTAGTTATGGGATCTCGTATTACAAAACGAGTAAAGAGATGATAACCCACAAGTATAGGGGATCACAACAGTTTTCGAGGGTAGAGTATTCAACCCAAATTTATTGATTCGACACAAGGGGAAGCTAAAGAATATTCTCAAGTATTAGCAGTTGAGTTGTCAATTCAATCACACCTCAAAGATTTAGTATCTGTAGCAAAGTATCAGTAGCAGAGTAGTGTGATAGCAACAGTAGTAACGATAACAGTAGCAGAAGTGGCAACAATAGCAACAGAGTAACAGTAGTAGCACTGACAGCAGTAGCAACAGAGTAACATAGAAAGGACCAGTAGGAAAAAATCGTAGGCATTGGATCGGTGATGGATGATTATGCCGGATGTTATTCATCATGCAACAGTTATAACACGGAGCGATATGTAACTAGCTCTAGTTCGTCAATGTAATGTAGGCATGTATTCCGTATGTAGTCATACGTGCTTAGGGAAAAGAACTTGCATGACCTCTATTGTTCATCCCTCCCGTGGCAGCGGGGTCCTAATGGAAACTACGGGATATTAAGGTTCTCCTTTTAATAGAGAACCGGACCAACGCATTAACACTTAGTGAATACATGAACTCCTCATACTATGGTCATCTCCGGGAGTGGTTCCGGCTATTGTCACTCCGGGGTTGTCGGGTCATAACACATAGTAGGTGACTACAACTTGCAAGATAGGATCAAGAACACACATATATTGGTGACAACTTAATAGGTTCAGATCTGAAATCATGGCACTCGGGCCCTACTGACAAGCATTAAGCATGGCAAAGTAGTAGCAACATCAATCTCGGAACATAGTGGATACTAGGGATCAATCCCCGTCAAAACTAACTCGATTACATGATACATCTCATCCAACCCATCACCGTCCCGCATGCCTACGATGAGATTACTCACGAACGGTGAAGAGCATCATGGAATTGGCGATGAAGGAAGGTTGGTGATAACGATGGCGATGATCTCCCCTCTCCGGAGCCCAGAACGGAATCCAGATCTGCCCTCTAGAGGAAGAACAGGAGGGGGCGGCGCCTCCGTATCATAAAACGAGATGAACTCTTCTCCTTGATTTTTTTCGGACGGAAGGGACTAAATAGAGCTGGAATTGGAGGCGGTGGAGCTTCGTGGGCCCCACAAGCCTGCCAGGCGCGGCCAGGGGGGGGGGCGCCTGGTGGGCTTGTAGGCTCCACGCTCCACTTCTTTGGTTGACTCTTAAGCCAGTATTTTTATATATTCCACAAAAAATCCTCGTAAATTTCCACGTCATTCCGAAAACTTTTATTTCTACGCAAAAACAACACCATGGCAATTCTGCTGAAAACAACGTTAGTCCAGGTTAGTTCCATTCAAATCATGCAAATTAGAGTCCAAAACAAGGGCAAAAGAGTTTGGAAAAGTAGATACGACGTAGACGTATCAAGATTATTGCCGGTAACGAGATTGAACTAGGTATGGAGATACCGACGATCGAATCTCGGGCAAGTAACATATCGAAGGACAAAGGGAACAACATACGGGATTATCTAAATCCTTGACATAGAGGTTCAACCGGTAGAGATCTTTGTAGAATATGTAGGAGCTAATATAGACATCGAGGTCCCGCTATTGGTTATTGATCGGAGAATATCTCAGGTCATGTTTGCATAGTTCTCGAACCCGCAGGGTCTGCACACTTAAGGTTTGGTGATGTTTCAATATAGTTCAGTTATAGGTGTTGGTAACGGAAACTTGTTAGGAGTCCCATATGAGATCTCAGACGTCACGAGGAGCTCCAGACTGGTCCGGAGGTAAAGATTGATATATAGGAAGTCCTGTTTTGGTTACCGAAAAAGTTTCAGGATCATCAGTAGAGTGCCGGGAGGGTACCGGGCACCATCAGGAGGGGTGTCACGCCATGAGGGGCCTTATGGGCTGTGGGAGGATACAAACCAGCCCCTAGTGGGCTGATATAAGCTCCCACTAAGGCCCATGAGGTTTGAGAGGCAAAAAACCCAAAGGTGGAAAAGGTGGAAAGGGTTTCCAAGTGGAAAGGAGGAATCCTACTCCTAGTAGGATTGGAGTAGGACTCCTCCACCTCCAATTTCGACCAAACCTTGAGGGTTTGAGGCTGCCTCCTCCCCTCCCTCCCTCCTATATATACTAGAGGTATTGATGGTTTTTGAGACACAAAAAAAACAGCCACGTGTTGCCCTCTCTCTCTAGATCTGTTTCTCCTCTAGTCTAGTTTCAGCGGTGCTCAGGCGAAGCCCTGCTGGAATAGCTCCACCACCACCACCACCATGCCGCCGTGCTGGAGAACTTATCTACTTCACCATCTCTCTTGCTGGATCGAGAAGGCGGGGGTCGTCATCGAGCTGTATGTGTGCTAAACGCGGAGGTGTCGTCCGTTCGGCACTAGATCGGAATGGATCGTGATGGGATCGCGGGACGGGTCGTGATGAGATCGCGGGACGGGCTGCAATTTGAATCGCGAAGATGTTCCACTACATCAACCGCGTTATATACGCTTCCCTTAGCGATCTACAAGGGTATGTAGATTCACTCTCCCCTCTCGTAGATGATCATCACCATGGATAAGTATTACGTGTGCGTAGGAATTTTTTTGTTTCCCATGCAACATTCCCCAACACTAATCCCACCCGAATATGTGTAGAGTGAGTACGTTCTCCATGCATATCCCAATCCGAGACAAAATTTCGG